>NC_057812.1:329127795-329427795 GCF_018294505.1 Triticum aestivum
GGGGCCAAGGATGGGCCCGAGCGGGCCGCGCGTGGCTGAGGCTGTGAAGTGGTCCGGGGGCGCCACGTGGAAGCTCCCGCTTGGCGGCGGCGGAAGCATCCGGCTCGGACGGAAGTGTCCGGCCGGCGCGGAGGCGATTTTTAGGGTTTGAGGACGAGGGGGATCCGGATTTTCGGGGAGAGACCTATTTATAGGCATAGAGGGAGCTAGGAGAGTCCAAATGAGGTGCGGTTTTCGGCCACGCGATCGTGATCGAACGATCTAGATGATGGAGAGGGTTTAGGTGGGTTTTGGGCCAAATTGGAGGGGTGTTGGGCTGAAACACACACGAGGCCTTTACGGTCCCTCAGTTAACCGTTGGAGTATCAAACGAAGTCCAAATGATACGAAACTTGATAGGCGGTCTACCGGTAGTAAACCAAGGCCGCTTGGCAAGTCTCGTTCCAATCCAGAAATGTTTAATCCCCACACACGAAAGAAAGCTAGAAATGACCACCGGAGGAGAACGAAGCACCGGAATGCAAAACAGACAACGGGGAAAATGCTCGAATGCATGAGATGAACACGTATGCAAATGCAATGCACATGATGACATGATATGAGATGCATGACAACGACAGCAACACACGGAGACAAAGACCCGAACCCGAGAAAATAAAATTACTTAACGCCGAAACGGCAAGAGTTGGAGTACAAATTGGGAAAGTTACATCCGGGGTGTTACAACACTCCACCACTACGAAAGGATCTAGTCCCGAGATCTAGGACTGAAAGAACGTCAGGTACTCAGAACGGAGGTGATCCTCGCCTTCCCAGGTAGCTTCACGGTCGGAATGGTGTGACCACTTGACTTTGAGAAATTTGATTGACTTATTGCGAGTCTTGCGTTCAGTCTCTTCGAGAATAGCAACTGGGTGCTCACGATAAGAGAGATCTTCTTGGAGCTCAATGTCCTCGAAGTTGAAGGTGCGGTCAGGAGTCTTGAAGCACTTACGAAGCTGAGAGACATGGAACACGTCATGAACATTTGCAAAGTTTGAAGGAAGCTCGAGTTGATGGGCGAGGCGCCTCTCTTGCTGACAATCTTGAAAGGTCCCACGTATCTAGGGTCAAGCTTCCCTTTGATACCGAAGCGACGAGTCCCTTTCATAGGAGAGACGCGGAGGTAAACATGATCTCCGATCTCAAAAGCCAAATCACGGGGCTTACTATCATAGTAGCTCTTCTGGCGGAATTGGGCTGCTTTGAGGTTATCACGAATGACTTTGCACATTTCCTCTGCCTCTGTGATTAAGTCATTACCCAAAAGCTGACGTTCACCGGTTTCGGACCAGTTGAGAGGGGTACGGCACTTCCTGCCATACAGAATTTCAAATGGGGCCTTGCCCGAACTTGCTTGAAAACTGTTGTTGTAGGAGAATTCAGCATAAGGAAGACAATCCTCCCACTTCATGCCGAAGGAGATCACACAAGCCCTGAGCATATCTTCAAGAATCTGGTTGACACGCTCAACTTGACCGCTAGTTTGAGGATGGAAAGCTGTGCTGAAGCGGATGTTGGTGCCCATGGCCTTCTGAAAAGAATCCCAAAACTTGGAGGTAAAGATGCTGCCACGGTCTGAAGTGATCACTTGTGGAATACCGTGCAGAGAGACAATATGAGAGGTATAGAGTTCCGCCAATTGAGCTGCAGTGATTGACTCTTTGATAGGCAGAAAGTGAGCCACTTTGGTGAGTTTGTCGATGACAATGAATATAGCATCATTGCCACGCTTGGACTTAGGAAACCCAGTCACGAAGTCCATTTCAATATGGTCAAACTTCCATTCTGGAATACCAAGAGGTTGGAGGAGACCAGCTAGCCTTTGGTGTTCTGCCTTCACTCTTCTGCAGACATCACATTCATTCACGAATTGAGCAATCTCGCGCTTCATTCGAGTCCACCAATAAGCTTGCTTAAGGTCCTGATACATCTTCGTGCTCCCAGGGTGGATGGAGAGGAGAGAATTGTGAGCCTCGTTCATGATCACTTTACGGAGGTCACCTTTGGGTACAACAATACGATCCTCAAAGAAGAGAGTGTCCTTGTCATCAAGGCGGTAGCACTTGTACTTGGGTTGGCTCTTGGCAATCCCAATCTTCACCTTTTTCACCATAGCATCAAGAAGCTGGGCTTGGCGAATCTGGTCTTCCAAGGTAGGAGAGACTTGAAGGTTGGCGAGGAAACCTTGAGGAACAACTTGCAGATTAAGTTTGCGGAAAGCTTCACAAAGCTCGGGTTGATAAGGCTTGAGAATAAGACTGTTGCAATAAGCCTTTTTGCTCAATGCGTCAGCAGTACATTGGCCTTGCCTGGAGTATACTCGATACTCGGATTGTACTCTTAAATCATTTTGACCCATCGAGTTTGCCTGAGGTTGAGATTAGGCCGAGTGAAGATGTACTTGAGACTCTTGTGATCAGTGAAAATGTCCACTTTTCTTCCCAATAGAAGATGTCTCCAAGTCAGAAGAGCATGCACAACTGCCGCCAACTCGAGATCATGAGTGGGGTAGTTCTTCTCATTGGGCTTTAACTGGCGAGAGGTATAAGCAACAAATTTCTTCTCTTGCATCAATACTGCGCCAAGACCTTGGAGAGAGGCATCACAAAAGACCTCGTACGGCTTGGATTCATCAGGCGGAGTCAGAACTGGAGCAGTGATCAATTTTTCTTTCAAAGTGTTGAAAGCAATGTCACACTCCAGAGACCAAACGTACTTGACGTGCTTCTGGAGAAGATTAGAAGGAGGCTTCGCGATCTTAGAAAAGTTTTCAACGAATCTTCGGCAATAGCTTGCGAGACCGAGGAAGCTACGGAGTTGCTTCACGTTCTGAGGAGGTTCCCAATTCACAATTGCAGACACCTTCTCAGGATTCACGGCAATGCCCTTGGCAGAGATGATATGACCAAGATAAAGAACCTCATCGAGCCAAAATTCACACTTGGAGAACTTGGCGTAGAACTGATGTTCTCTGAGCTTATCGAGTACCAAACGCAAGTGCTTGGCATGATCTTCCTTGTTCTTGGAGAAAACCAGAATGTCGTCGAGATAGACCAAAACGAAGTCATTGGTGTAGGCGTTGAAGATGAAGTTCATCATGCGAGAGAACGTCGGAGGAGCATTGACGAGGCCAAAAGACATGACAGTGTATTCATATGAACCATAGCTTGTCCTCAAAGCCGTCTTGGGAATATCTTGCTCACGGATTCGAATCTGATGATGAACCATACGAAGATCAAGCTTGGAGAATACTTGAGCACCTTTGAGTTGTTCGAACAGCTCATTGATGTTGGGAAGTGGGTATTTGTTCTTGATGGTCTTCTTGTTCAATGGACGGTAATCAACACAAAGTCGGTCTGTTCCATCCTTCTTCTTCACAAAAAGAACACCACAACCCCACGGAGAAGAACTAGGCCGGATGAGACCCATTTTCTCTTGAATATCGAGTTGCTTCTTCAGCTCCTTCAACTCTTCAGGTCCGAGCTTGTAAGGACGCTTGCACACAGGTTCCGTGCCGGGCTCAAGATCAATGACGAATTCAACTGGCCAGTGCAGAGGCATTCCTGGAAGCTCTTCTGGAAAGACGTCTTGATATTCGCAAACGACTGGAATTTGCGAGATAGCATCCAATTCACCCTTCTCATTGAGAGAAAACAGACGGATGGTATTATCCTGATCGGTAAAGACAATTACATCCTCAGACGAATGAGTCAATTGAATCTGCCTGGCTGCACAATCAAGCTGAGCCTTATGCTTAGAAAGCCAATCCATTCCGAGAATAAGATCAATATCCGAGTTACCAAGGATCATTGGAGAAGCCAGAAACTTGAAATCACCCATCGAGATAGAAATATCCGGAACTTCGTAGTTAGCAAGCAAATATTTACCCGGAGAGACAACTGCTAATGGCTTATGCATAACTTGAGAAAACCACCCATGCTTAGATGCAAAAGGTCTCGAGATAAAGCAATGCGATGCACCAGTGTCAAAAAGAACTTTTGTAGGAGCATTGCTAATAGGAAGGTTACCCATGATGACATCTGATGAATCCTCTGCCTGAGCTGCATTCACCATATTGACCTTGGCGTACTTGGGGTTATGCTTGACCACAGTTGTACTTGCCGATCTGACAGGAGGAGGAGGAGGAAGACGCCTCTGGTTGAAACACTTGTTGGCATAGTGACCCTTCTGTTGGCACTTTTTGCACGTGACCTCTGAAAGCGGACGGTGATACGGAGCACTCGATCTTGGAGCTTGAGACGAAGTCTTGTTCTGAAAGCCAGGGTTGGGTGGGTGGGAAGAACCACTGCCACCTTTGCTCTTCTGCTGATACGGCTGACTGAACGGAGGAGGAGGAAGCCAATACTTCTGCTGCTTGGCCACTTGAGTAGAGGAAGAAGGAGTAACATCTCAAGCATCACACCTCAACTGAGCAGCCTCTTGCTTCAGTGCCATGTTGTAGAACTCATCGTATCTCAAGGGCTCAAAGAGAACAAGAGCTAGCTGGATTTCTTCTCTGAGACCACCCCTGAACTGGTATATCATGCTCTTCTCATCCGGGACGTCCTGCTTGGCAAAGCGGGCGAGCTTCTGGAACAACTTGTTGTAGTCATAGACAGACAAAGAGCCTTGCTTCAGGTTGCGGAATTCCTCACGCTTGCTTTCAACCATGCTCTGGGGAATATGATGAGCTCGGAAATCTTGACGGAATTCATCCCAAGTGATAACACGTCCACCTCTGGAATCCTTGTACTGTTGGAACCATTCTGCAGCTTGATCTTTGAGTTGGAAGGAAGCGAACTTGACAAAGTCCTCAGTCTTGACATTACTGCACTCGAAATGCTTGCACAGATCCACAAGCCAATCGTCAGCATCGGTTGCCTCAACACAATTGCTGAAAGTCTTTGGCCCGTTAGCAAGGAACTGGTTGAGTGTAGCAAAGTGATTCTGATTGTTGCCTTGGTTCCCTTGGTTGCCTTGATTGTGCTCTTGGAGAATTTGCATGATCAACTGTGTGTTTGCATTGGTTGCGGCCATCACAGCTTGCCATGCGTCTGGAGGAGGTGGAGGAGGTGGCGGATCAGGATTCGGAGTCGTGCGTGTTGGAGGAGCCATCCTGAAGAGGTTGACATCCATTAGCACATTGATAGACAATTATTGAAGCTGAATCCAACGGAATGAAAATTGCAACATATAGTCTTCACATTCGAACAAAATGAACGAATGCATTCCTCTTGAAATGGTCACATATCCATAAATTGAGAAGCCACGTAGAATTAAGGTAGAGAAATAAATCAACAAGGTACGGATCAAGAACAAATAGTCGGTAAGAAATCCCAATCTCAAACCAATATCCGTGGAAGAAGAACTAGAGCTACAAGAATTCCCACCTATGAAACTCCCGAACCTTTCCGGTTATGCAATCAGGTGTTGGGGATACAGGGGAAGCATAATATCTCACCCAAACTAGCAAATCCTACATCCAGCTGTATCCATCCTTCAACACATAACCAAGAAAACTTCGGAAACCATCTACCTCAACCTTCGAAAAGCATCCGTTATACAAGTTATGGCAATACTCCCGAACTCCCGCCCCAGTACTGGGTGGCGTCGAGGTTATCTCACCAACGAACTGCATAAAAGAGATTTTCAATGTCGGCGTACTAAACTCAGGTATTCCAGAACTGCAACGATAAAATTATGATGACAACACCTCAGAGCTCAACTCCCCGGGACACTTCCACTAAACCCCTGACAGGAGGCACCAAGACAATGTTCTCATCATAAAACCATCGGAACGATTCCAAGATACCCGCATGATCCTAAAAAAAATTAATGAAATTTGAGAAGAGAAGAGTCAAAACTCTATGTCAGGATGCCTTACCAGAGCGATGAGGAGACTGGGAAGTAAAAAGAATTCCTAAACTCTCCGATATATAATTCCTAAATGACTCAAAACATTTTTCTAGACACAACTCGACTGCTAAAAACGATCAAGTAATGGGGCTCCTAAGGTCGGGGAAGGCTCTGATACCAACTTGTAACACCCTTGATGCGAATATATCTCCCACGTGTCGAGGCACGACTTAGAGGCATAATCGCATTGAAGGCATATGTCGCAAGTTAGGCAATCTTCACAACATCCCATGTAATATAAATAATAAAGGGGAGATAACATAGTTGGCTTACACTCGCCACGTCAATCAATTACATAAATAACATTACAACATCCAAACACTCATGGCCCGGCTACGGCGCCAAAATAAAAGATGACCCAACATGCGACACGGTCCCGATCACCCCCAACTGGACACCACTACTGATCATCAGGAAAGGAAACATAGTAACATTGAGAGTCCTCGTCGAACTCCCACTTGAGCTCGAGCACGTCACCTGGAGCGGAATCATCAGGCCCTGCATCTGGTGTAATAGTAATCTGTGAGCCACAGGAACTCAGCAATCTCGCACCCTCGCGATTAAGACTATTTAAGCTTATAGGTAAGGCAGGGTAAAAGTATATGTGGAGCTGCAGCAAGCGACTAGCAAAAATGGTGGCTAACTTATTCGCAAAAGAGAGCAAGAAGAGGAGGCAAAGCACGAGCGAGAAACTAGAGAGCAACCTGCGCAAACATTACTCCAACACCGTGTCCACTTCCCGGACTCCGCCGAGAAGGGGCCATCACGGTAACACACTCAGTTGATTCATTTTAATTAAGTTAAGGTTCAAGTTATCTACAACCGGACATTAACAAATTCCCATCTGCCCATAACCGCGGGCACGGCTTTAGAAAGTTCAAATCCCTGCAGGGGAGTCCCAACTTAGCCCATGACAAGCTCTCACGGTCAACGAAGGAATAGACCTCCTCCCAAGATGTTCCGATCAGACTCGGTATCTCGGTTCTTCAAGACACTTCGATAGGTTAAAACAAGACCAGCAACACCGCCCAAATGTGCCGACAAATCCCGATAGGAGATGCACATATCTGTTTCTCAGGGCACACTCAGATTGTCTAAACTTCCGGTAGGCCAGCCCAGAGTTGCCCCTGGTAGCCACCGGCGGCTGACAGTTTGGACCAACACTCAGAGGAGCACTGGCCCGGGGGGGTTAAAATAATGATGACCCTTGAGTCTGCAGAACCCAAGGGAAAGAAAAGGCTAGGTGGAAAATGGTAAAACCAAGGTTGGGCATTGCTGGAAAAGCTTTAGTCAAGGCGAACTATCAAGGGGTTCCCATTATAACCCAACCGCGTAAGGAACGCAAAATCCGGGAACATAACACCAATATGACGGAAACTAGGGCGGCAAGAGTGGAACAAAACACTAGGCGAGAGGCCGAGCCTTCCACCCTTTACCAAGTGTATAGATGTATTAAGATAACAAGATAATATAATGATATCCCAACAAGTAAATAAATGTTCCAACAAGGAACGGCCTCCAATCTTCACCTGCAACTAGCAACGCTATAAGAGGGGCTGAGCAAAGCGGTAACATAGCCAATCAACGGTTTGCTAGGACATGGTGGGTTAGAGGTTTGACATTGCAATTTGGGAGGCTTGAAAGCAAGTGGTAGGCATCATAGCATTGGCATAGCAAAAGAGCGAGCAATCTAGCATAGCAAAGATAGTAGTGATTTCGAGGGTATGATCATCTTGCCTGCACAGTTGTCAGAGTTGACTGGATCCTCGAAAGCAAACTCAACGGGCTCCTCGTTAGCGAACTCGTCTCCCAGCTCTACCCAAACAAGACAAACAAGCAACAAGGACACAATCAACCACGTGCAAGGATCAATCAATATGATGCAATGATGATATGCTATGCGGGATGCGATGCGGGATGCATATGCAAGATATGACAAGAAATGCAAGAACCTGGCCTCAACTTGGAAATCCAAGTGTGCCACTGGAAAGATGAGATGAAATCGCTTGAAAACCATATAAAGAACGCCGGAATCGGAGTTACATTTGGAAATGGCAAGCGATTCAAAAATGACACCGGTCTGCGATTTACAGCAAGTAGCCATCTAAATGCAATGAGATGAACATGCTACAGCACCCAAACATGACAACAAAATACATGGCAGGGAGGCATTCAAGATGCTTAACAAAAGTCTGGCACTGAGCTACGGCCAATTCATCCACTAACAGGTTCAAACAAGCATGGCAAAAATGCATATGGTAAACAGATCTCAGACTTAGTGAAATTAACACTTGTCTGGAATTTCAGATTAGGTAGCCCTCTTTGGAACAACAAAACTACATGCTACAGGACCTGAACATGGCAAAGTAAAACATGGCATGGAGCTACTCAAAGAGCTTAACAAAAGTCCCTTAGTGACCTTGAGCGCAAAAGGGATCAGAAAATACAATTGCAAGCATGTGAACATGGCAAAAACATAATCAGATCACAGACTTAGTGAAAACTGGAGCATGCTGAAAACAGATATCAAGTAGGCATGTTTACAAGCTCGATGCACTCACCACGGAGCAAGTCATGACCAACTAAGCATACATCTATCAAGAACACACAAAATTCAAGCTAGACATGGCAAGAACAATAGCATAGCATGCACAGATCAACTACAACATCATCGGCAAAATTGCAAACAAGTTGACAATCTACCCAGATTTATAAAGTAGCAAAAGCAGAGCTCGATTGATTCAAGCTAGTGTGCTCCATAATTGCAAACAAAGACATGGATGGATAGAGCACTACAACATTAACAAAACATCCTTACTAATCATCCTCAAAAGAGGCACGGATCAGTAGGAATCAACATGAACATATGGCCATATGAAATAAACAGCTCAAGGACTTAGTGGAAATGCTAAGTCCCTGAAATCAGAATTAACAAGTGCCTCACTTGGCAAGCTTGTACTAGTCACCACACACATCACAAAAATATATGGGTTGCACCTCTGGAAAGATGACAAAACCCTCGACAAAACATATGTAGAGCATCAGGGCATATCATGCACACAATAATCATGGCAAAAATGACAAAAAGCTAAATGAAGTAGCAGATCTGACAATTATCTCAAGTAGCCCTCTTCTAACAGCATTTCGGGCATCAATATGAACTCAAATGAAAATGATGCAATGGAATGAAATGATGTGCTCTCTGTGGTGAACATTTTGATATGCTATATGCATGAATCGGAGCTACGGATGCAAAGTTACGAGGCCAAGAACAAAGGCACTTGGGCTAGGAAAATCCTGGGACTTAGTGAAAAAAATCAACCTCTCTCAGATCTAGGGTTTGCATGGAATCCGAGGTGCGGTCGGGGCACTGTTCACCAGAGTTCGCCGGCCGGAGTTGGGGAAGCTGGAGCTGGGGCACCGACGACGAGGCGCGGCCCGGGGAGGCGCGGCCAGGCGCGGGACGGAGGGGCGGCGAGGGGCGCGGACCCGGGCGGCGATGGTGGCCGCGGGAGGCGATGCGGCAGCGGCGAGCACAGCGGGGAGCGGCCGGCGACGGGGAGCGGCCGGCGACGTCGAGCGGCGTGGAGGCGGCGGCGAGCTTCGGCCGGGCGGGGTCGGGCGGCCGCGGCGCGAGGAGGCGGGTGGCGGCGGCTGGGCCCGTGGGGGCCGGGGACGGGCCCGAGCGGGCCGCGCGCGTCTGAGGCGGCGAAGTGGTCCGGGGGCGCCACGTGGCAGCTCCCGGTTGGCGGCGGCGAAAGTGTCCGGCCCGGACGGATTTGTCCGGCCGGCGCGGAGGCGATTTTTAGGGTTTGAGGACGAGGGGGATCCGGATTTTCGGGGAGAGACCTATTTATAGGCATAGAGGGAGCTAGGAGAGTCCAAATGAGGTGCGGTTTTCGGCCACACAATCGTGATCGAACGATCTAGATGATGGAGAGGGTTTAGGTGGGTTTTGGGCCAAATTGGAGGGGTGTTGGGCTGCAACACACACAAGGCCTTTACGGTCCCTCGGTTAACCGTTGGAGTATCAAACGAAGTCCAAATGATACGAAACTTGACAGGCGGTCTACCAGTAGTCAACCAAGGCCGCTTGGCAAGTCTCAGTCCAATCCGGAAATGTTTAATCCCCACACACGAAAGAAAGCTAGAAATGACCACCGGAGGAGAACGAAGTGCCGGAATGCAAAACGGACAACGGGGAAAATGCTCGAATGCATGAGATGAGAACGTATGCAAATTCAATGCACATGATGACATGATATGAGATGCATGACAACGACAACAACACACGGAGACAATGACCCGAACCCGAGAAAATAAAATAACTTAATGCCGAAACGGCAAGAGTTGGAGTACAAATTGGGAAAGTTACATCCGGGGTGTTACAGTTTGTTGCTCGTTCCTTATGGTCTGTGAAGCATATTTTAGTTACCTTACTTTTGGATGAAAGTTGTAAGTGTTAAATGATTCATAATCAAATGACTTCAAAATCCATCAACATGGAATTTCTCCATGCGGGTTTCTCCCATGTGACAAAAATGCAGTGCCACACATATTTGGTATTCATTTAGTCTTACGACATTTAGCGTCATTGTCATGGATGTATTATATTATTATCAATATTCATAACATACATCACATTCATGATCGAAGCATGGACCATATCTTATTCATAACACTGACCAACAATTGTTCTCTTATGAACAACCTTCTTGCAACAAAACATTTTGTAATGGGCTAGAGTGTATCAAACTCTAGAACGAATTTCGAAAATATATGTGGTGACCCACAAGTATAGGGGATCCATCGTAGTCCTTTCGATAAGTAAGAGTGTCGAACCCAACGAGGAGCAGAAGGAAATGATAAGCGGTTTCCAGCAAGGTATTCTCTGCAAGTACTGAAATAACTGGTAACAAATAGTTTTGTGATAAGATAATTGTAACGAGCAAAAAGTAACAAAGGTAAATAAGGTGCAGCAAGGTGGCCCAATCCTTTTTGTAGCAAAGGACAAGCCTGAACAAACTCGTATATGATGTAAAGCGCTCCCGAGGACACATGGGAATATTGTCAAGCTAGTTTTCATCACGCTCATATGATTCGCGTTCGGTACTTTGATAATTTGGTATGTGGGTGGACCGGTGCTTGGGTGCTGCCCTTACTTGGACAAACATCCCACTTATGATTAACCTCTATTGCAAGCATCCGCAAATACAACAAAATTATTAAGGTAAACCTAACCATAGCATGAAACATATGGATCCAAATCAACCCCTTACGAAGCAATGCATAAACTAGGGTTTAAGCCTCAGTCACTCTAGCAACCCATCATCTACTTATTACTTCCCAATGCCTTCCTCTAGGCCCAAACAATGGTGAAGTGTCATGTAGTCGACGTTCACATAACACCACTAGAGGAGAGACAACATACATCTCATCAAAATATCGAACGAATACCAAATTCACATGACTACTAATAGCAAGACTTCTCCCATGTCCTCAGGAACAAAAGTAACTACACACAAAGCATAAACATGTTCATAATCAGAGGGGTATTAATATGCATATAGGATCTGAACATATGATCTTCCATCTATTAAACCAACTAGCATCAACTACAAGGAGTAATTAACACTACTAGCAACCTACTAGCACCAATCCCGGACTTGGAGACAAGAATTGGATACAAGAGATGAAGTAGGGTTTTGAGATGACATGGTGTTGATGAAGATGTTGATGGAGATTGCCCTCTCCCGATGAGAGGAGCGTTGGTGATGACGATGGCGATGATTTCCCCCTCCGGGAGGGAAGTTTCCCCGGCAGAACAGCCCCGCGAGAACCCTAGATTGGCTCCGCCAAGGTTCCGCCTCGTGGCGGCGGAGTATCGTTCGAGAAGATGGCTTATGATTTTTTTTCCATCGAAAGAGTCCATATAGCATAAGATGGTCACCGGAGGGCCACCAGGGGGCCCACGAGGTAGGGGCGCGCCCAGCGGGGTAGGGCGCGCCCCCCACCCTTGTGGGCAGGGTGTGGCCCCCCTGGTGAAGTTCTTGCGCTCAATGTCTTTTATATATTTGGAAAACATCATCCGTGAAGTTTCAGGACATTCGGAGCTGTGCAGAATAGGTCTCTAATATTTGCTCCTTTTCCAGCCAGAATCCCAGCTGTCGGCATTCTCCCTCTTTATGTAAATCTTGTAAAATAAGAGAGAATAGGCATAACTATTGTGACATAATGTGTAATAACAGCCCATAATGCAATAAATATTGATATAAAAGCATGATGCAAAATGGATGTATCAACTCCCCCAAGCTTAGACCTCGCTTGTCCTCAAGCGAAAAGCCGAAATTGAAAAATATGTCCACATGTTTAGAGATGAAGGTGTCGATAAAAATAAAATACGGACATGAGGGCATCATGATCATTCTTAGAACAGCAACTTATATAATTCTTGTCATATGATATCTTATGCTAGAGTAATAATTCAATCACAATATCAAGTATGAATCATAAACTTCATTGAAATCTAACAAACTATAATCTCAGTCATTGAGGCAATTGCAATTTATCATAACATAGGAAAGAGTCAATGTGTAAGAGCTTTTCAGCAAGTCCACATACTCAACTATCATATAGTCTTTCACAATTGCTGACACTCACGCAATACTTATGGGTATGGAGTTTTAATCCGACACAAAGAAAGATAGGGGCTTATAGTTTGCCTCCCAACGTTTTACCTCAAGGGTTATGTCAATAGTAATAGTTCATGAAAACCCACATCCAATTAGCCATATATACTGGGATCTTTCCAACATATTGTGCTTGCCAAAGGATAAAATGTAAATAGGAAGGGTGAAGATCACCATGACTCTTTTGCAGTAAAGGAGATAAAAGTAAAAGATAGGCCCTTCGCAGAGGGAAGCAGAGGTTGTCATGCGCTTTTATGGTTGGATGCACAAAATCCTAATGTGAAAGAACATCACTTTATATCGCCACTTGTGATATGGACCTTTATTATGCAGTCTGTCGCTTTTATTACTTCCATATCACACGCTCGTATAAAGCTTATTTCCTACACACCAATCAATCATACATATTTAGAGAGCAATTTTTTATTGCTTGCACCGATGACAACTTACTTGATGGATCTTACTCAATCCATAGGTAGGTATGGTGGACTCTCATGGCAAAACTGGTTTAAGGGTATTTGGAAGCACAAGTAGTATCTCTACTTGGTGCTATGAATTTGGCTAGCATGAGGGAGAAAGGCAAGCTCAACATGTTGGAGGATCCAAGACAATATAATTTATCTCAGATATAAGAAAACATAACCCATTATGTTGTCTTCCTTGTCCAATGTCAACTCTTTAGCATGTCATATTTTAATGAGTTCCCACAATCATAAAAGATGTCCAAGATAGTATATTTATATGTGAAGACCTCTCTTTCTTTATTACTTCCTATTGATTGCAACGATGACCAAAACTATGTTTGTCAACCCTCAATAACTTTTATTCATCATACTGTTTCTATGTGAGCTCATTACTCTCCATAAGACTCGCATGATCTCTTTGTTTCTTTTTCTTATTATTTTTTCTTTTATTCACTTAGGATCATGGCAAAAATAATCAAGCCCTTGACTCAACACTAATCTTTATTGTATAGCTCACGGACTCGATTACATAGAAGGATAATAAAGCAAAACTCACAGCTAGATCATACTAAGAACTTTTATTCTACTAGATAAAAATATTACCGAAAGGATCGAACTAAGAAAAACGGTAAAGATAAAAGTGATGGTGATACGATACCGGGGCACTCCCCCAAGCTTGGCAGTTGTCAAGTGGAGTGCCCATACCAGATACTCAATTCTTCTTTGTTGGTGGAGACGGTAGTGATTTTGTTGATGGCGTAGGCTTGTCGTCCTTCTTCCAAGGCATAGGCTCACCATCATAGAAAGATGACCGAGTCTCCGGGATCCTCAAATCTGCAGCCAAACTCATCCTTTTGAATCTGTATTCATACTCATAGTTTTGGTTTTGCAGGTCATAGATTTGAGTTTGAAGGTGCTCATTTTTCTCGTGAAGCTTGAAGATAGTCTCCCCGATGTTGTCGGCATCCAGCTTGTGTTTGTTGGTGAACTCTGCGATCATCATGTAGTTGGAGTTGACTCCACGCTCCACCATCCCCTAACACTTGAAAACTCGTTGCTCCATTACTTCGAGCCTCGTCTCCACGCTTCCGGTCCCCTTCGGTCCCTCCGCATCACGGATGTGCAGCAACCCATCATGCATCTCGATGGTTTGAGGGTGTCGCTGCACCTCCACGAGGTAAGGGTTGATGACCTTCTCGAAGAACTTGTCCTTGGGTGCACTTGAAGACGTCATGATAATTTAGATCTGTCAGAAAAACAGCTCGAAACAAAGACAGGAGATTTTTGCGTGATACGGGAGTCAAAACCCCCGGGAGGTTATATAATGAATTTTCACTGACCAAAATACGTGTCCTGTAAGAAAACGGAGTCCGGAGAGCACACGAGGTACCCACGAGGTAGGGGGTGCGCCCAGGGGGGTAGGGTGCACCCTCCACCCTCATGGGGCCCTTGTGTCCTTTCCGGACTGTTGCTTATTTTTTTATTTTTCTAAATATTCCAAAACAGAGAAATATTGCCTTAAAAACTGTTTTGGAGTCGGTTTACTTATCGTACCACATACCTATTCCTTTTCATAGTCTGAAACGTTCCGGAAAGTGTCCTTTATGTACTCCTCCCGGGTTATGGTTTCAATAACATTGGTTTCAACATTTATGGGATTACCTGAGATATAATGTTTGATTCTTTGACCATTTACCACCTTCGTATGTGTGCCTTCGAAGTTGTTGATTTTTATGGCACCGGAACGGTAGACCTCCTCGATAACGTAAGGCCCTTCCCATTTGGAGAGAAGTTTTCCTACAAAAAATCTTAAACAAGAGTTGTATAGCAATACATAATCACCTACATTAAACTCACGCTTTTGTATTCTTTTATCATGCCACCTTTTAACTTTTTCTTTAAACAACTTGGCATTTTCGTAGGCTTGGGTTCTCCATTCATCAAGTGAATTAATATCAAATAACCTCTTCTCACCAGCAAGTTTAAAATCATAATTTAGTTCTTTAATAGCACAATAAGCCTTGTGTTCTAGTTCGAGAGGTAAGTGACATGCTTTTCCATAGACCATTTTGTACGGAGACATACCCATAGGATTTTTATATACAGTTCTATAGGCCCATAATGCATCATCAAGTTTCTTGGACCAATTCTTTCTAGACCTATTAACATTCTTTTGCAAAATTAATTTGAGTTCTCTATTACTCAATTCTACTTGACAACCTACACTGAGGGTGATAAGGGGTTGCAATTCTATGATTAACATCATATTTAGCAAGCATTTTACGGAAAGCACCATGAATAAAATGTGAACCACCATCAATCATTAAATATCTATGGACTCCAAACCTTGGAAAGATAACTTCTTTAAGCATTTTAATAGAAGTGTTATGATCAGCACTACTAGTTGGAATAGCTTCTACCCACTTAGTAACGTAATCAACAGCAACTAAAATATGTGTATAACCATTAGAGGAAGGAAAAGGTCCCATATAGGCAAAGCCCCAAACATCAAATGGTTCAATAACAAGTGAATAATTCATGGGCATTTCTTGACGTCTACTAATATTACCAATTCTTTGACATTCATCACAAGATAAGACAAACTTACGGGCATCCTTGAAGAGAGTAGGCCAATAAAAACCAGATTGTAGTACCTTATGTGCGGTTCTATCTCCAGCATGGTGCCCTCCATAAGCTTTAGAGTGACACTTGCGTAGGATCTGTTCCTGTTCATGCTCAGGTACACAACGTCTAATAACACCATCTACTCCTTCTTTATAAAGATGTGGGTCATCCCAAAAGTAATGCCTCAAATCATAGAAGAACTTTTTCTTTTGCTGGTATGTGAAACTAGGTGGTATAAACTTAGGAACAATGTAATTAGCATAATCAGCATACCATGGAGCAGTATGAGAAGCTTTTATGACATTTAATTGCTCATCAGGAAAGCTATCATCAATAGGTAGTGGGTAATCAAGCACATTTTCTACTCTAGACAAGTTGTCTGCAGCGGGGTTCTCAGCTCCTTTTCTATCAATAATATGTAAATCAAATTCTTGTAGCAAGAGAACCCATCTAATAAGTCTAGGTTTAGCATCTTTCTTTCCATAAGATATTTAATAGCAGCATGATCAGTGTGAATAGTTACTTTAGAATCAACAATATAAGGTCTAAACTTATCACAAGCAAATACAACTGCTAAGAATTCTTTTTCAGTAGTAGCATAATTTCTTTGAGCATTGTCTAGAGTTTTACTAGCGTATTGAATAACATTTAGTTTCTTATCAACTCTTTGTCCTAGAATAGCACCTACATCATAATAACTAGCATCACACATAATTTCAAAGGGTAAATTCCAATCAGGTGGTTGAACAATAGGTGCAGAGATCAATGCTTTCTTAAGTATTTCAAATGCTTCTACACAATCATCATCAAAGACAAATGGTATATCTTTTTGTAATAAATTAGTCAGAGGCTGAGAGATTTTTGAGAAGTCCTTAATGAACCTCCTATAAAATATGGCATGACCAAGGAAACTTCTTATACCTTTAATGTCCTTGGGACATGGCATCTTTTCAATAGCATCAACCTTGGCTTTATCAACTTCAATACCTCTTTCAGAAACTTTATGCCCCAAGACAATACCTTCATTAACCATAAAGTGGCACTTTTCCCAGTTCAGGACAAGATTAGTTTCTTCACATCTCTGCAAAACTCGATCAAAGTTGCTCAAGCAATCATCAAAAGAAGATCCATAGACGGAAAAGTCATCCATGAAAACCTCACAAATCTTTTCACAAAAGTCAGAGAATATATCATGCATCTTTGAAAGGTAGCAGGTGCATTACATAAACCAAAAGGCATACGTCTATAAGCAAAAGTGCCAAAAGGGCATGTAAAAGTAGTCTTTGATTGTTCTTTGGCTGAGACAGGTATTTGAGAGAAACCAGAATAACCATCTAGAAAGCAAAAATGTGTATGTTTGGATAGTCTTTCTAGCATTTAATTGATAAAAGGTAAAGGGTAATGATCCTTTTTAGTAGCCTTATTTAATTTGCGGAAATCAATTACCATCCTATAACCAGTAATAATTCTTTGACGAATGAATTCATCTTTATCATTAGGAACAACAGTAATACATCCCTTCTTAGGGACACAATGGACAGGACTTACCCACTGACTATCAGCAACGGGGTAAATTATACCTGCCTCAAGGAGCTTTAGTATCTCCTTTCTTACCACTTCTTTCATTTTAGGATTCAGCCAGCGTTGATGATCACGAACTGGTTTAGCATCTTCTTCCAAATTAATTTTATGTTGACATAGAGTCGGACTAATGCCCTTAAGATCATCAAGAGTATACCCAATAGCAGCATGGTGCTTCTTCAGAATTTTCAATAATCTCTCTTCTTCATGTTCTGAAAGGTTAGCACTAATAATAACAGGATATATCTTTTTCTCATCAACATAAGCATATTTAAGAGTATCAGGTAACAGTTTAAGCTCAAACACGGGATCACCCTTGGGTGGAGGAGGATCTCCTAGGATTTCAACATGTAAATTATGTTTCATAATAGGTTCCTATTTAAAGAATACTTCATCTAATTCCCTTCTTTCATTCATAAACATATCATTTTCATGGTCTAGTAAATACTGTTCTAAAGGATCACTAGGAGGTACGACAATAGAGGCAAGACCAACAATTTCATATTTACTAGGTAATTCTTCTTCACGATGTTGTCTACTAAATTTATAAAAATTAAATTCATGAGTCATATCATCTAAATCGACAGTAACAACATCTCTCTTGCAATCTATGGTAGCATTAACAGTATTTAAGAAGGGTCTACCAAATATAATGGGACAAAAACTATCTTGCGGGGAACCAAGAAGAAGAAAATCAGCAGGATATTTAGTTTTCCCACACAAGACTTCAACATCTCTAACCATTCCCATTGGTGAAATAGTATCTCTATTAGCAAGTTTAATTGTGACATCAATTTCTTCCATCTCAGCAGGTGCAATATCATGCATAACTTCTTCATATAAGGAATAGGGTATTGCACTAGCACTAGCACCCATATCACATAAGCCATGATAACAATGATCTCCTATTTTAACATAAATAATAGGCATACCTACCACATGGCTAGGTTTATCTGTATCGCGGGGTTTAGCAATTCTAGCAGTTTCATCGCAGAAATAAATAACATGCCCATCTATATTATCAGACAAGAGATCTTTAATAATAGCAATATTAGGTTCAACTTTAACTTGCTCAGGAGGTGTATAAGTTCTAATATTGTTTTAATATTGCTTTTATGAACCACGGTTGAAGCTTTAGCATGATCCTTTATCCTAATAGGGAAAGGTGGTTTCTCAACATAAGAAATAGGAACAATAGGATCATTATAAGTAATAGTCTTTTCTTCAACTTTAATAGGTGCAGCTACTTTTACTTCTATGGGAGGATGATATTTAAACAACTTCTCCTGGGGAGATCAACATAGGCAGCAAAAGATTCACAGAAAGAAGCTACTATCTCAGAGTCAAATCCATATTTAGTGCTAAATTTATGAAAAATATCAGTATCCATAAAAGATTTAACACAATCAAAACTAGGTGTCATACCTGACTCCTTACCATTGTCGAGGTCCCAATCTTCGGAATTGCGTTTAATTATTTCCAATAAATCCCATTCGAATTCAATAGTCTTCATCATAAAAGAGCCAGCACAAGAAGTATCAAGCATGGTGCGATTGTTATCAGAAAGCCAAGCATAAAAATTTTGAATAATCATTTCTCTTGAGAGCTCATGATTGGGGCATGAATATAACATTGATTTAAGCCTCCCCCAAGCTTGAGCGATGCTTTTGACTTCGCGAGGCCAAAAATTATATATATAATTGCGATCACGATGAACAAGATGCATAGGATAAAACTTTTGATGAAATTCCAATTTCAATCGTTTGTAATTCCAAGACTCCATATCATCACATAGCATATACCATGTCGATGCATCTCCCCTCAAAGATAAGGGGAAGACCTTCTTCTTAACAACATCTTCAGGTACACCTGCAAGCTTAAATAATCCACAAACTTCATCCACATATATTAGATGTTCATCAGGATGTTTTGTTCCATCTCCTAAAAAAGGATTAGCTAGTAGTTTTTCTACCATACCCAAAAGAATTTCAAAGCAAGCATTTTCCTTTTCAGTAGGTTCAATAGGTTGAGGAGCAACTCTTTGCTCTACTGGTCGGGGTGAAGATACCCCGAACAAGCCCATCAGAGGATTACTCTCCATAGTAACAAGTGACAGTAAATTTCAGCACACTATATAAATTTTTCCTTACCAAATTCCACCTACCAAAGGAGCTTCACTCCCCGGCAACAGCGCCAGAAAAGAGTCTCGATGACCCACAAGTATAGGGGATCTATCGTAGTCCTTTCGATAAGTAAGAGTGTCGAACCCAACGAGGAGCAGAAGGAAATGATAAGCGGTTTCCAGCAAGGTATTCTCTGCAAGTACTGAAATAAGTGGTAACAAATAGTTTTGTGATAAGATAATTGTAACGAGCAACAAGTAACAAAGGTAAATAAGGTGTAGCAAGGTGGCCCAATCCTTTTTGTAGCAAAGGACAAGCCTGAACAAACTCGTATATGATGTAAAGCGCTCCCGAGGACACATGGGAATATCGTCAAGCTAGTTTTCATCACGCTCATATGATTCGCGATCGGTACTTTGATAATTTGGTATGTGGGTGGACCAGTGCTTGGGTTCTGCCCTTACTTGGACAAACATCCCACTTATGATTAACCTCTATTGCAAGCATCTGCAAATACAACAAAAGTATTAAGGTAAACCTAACCATAGCATGAAACATATGGATCCAAATCAGCCCCTTACGAAGCAATGCATAAACTAGGGTTTAAGCTTCTGTCACTCTAGCAACCCATCATCTACTTATTACTTCCCAATGCCTTCCTCTAGGCCCAAACAATGGTGAAGTGTCTTGTAGTCGACGTTCACATAACACCACTAGAGGAGAGACAACATACATCTCATCAAAATATCGAACGAATACCAAATTCACATGACTACTAATAGAAAGACTTCTCCCATGTCCTCAGGAACAAAAGTAACTACTCACAAAGCATAAACATCTTCATAATCAGAGGGGTATTAATATGCATATAGGATCTGAACATATGATCTTCCACCAATTAAACCAACTAGCATCAACTACAAGGAGTAATTAACACTACTAGCAACCTACTAGCACCAATCCCGGACTTGGAGACAATAATTGGATACAAGAGATGAACTAGGGTTTTGAGATGAGATGGTGCTGATGAAGATGTTGATGGAGATTGTCCTCTCCCGATGAGAGGAGCGTTGGTGATGACGATGGCGATGATTTCCCCCTCCGGGAGGGAAGTTCCCCGGCAGAACAGCCCCGCCAGAACCCTGATTGGCTCCCCCAAGGTTCTGCCTCGTGGCGGCGGAGTTCCATCCGAGAAGATGGCTTATGATTTTTTTCCCATCGAAAGAGTCCATATAGCAAAAGATGGTCACTGGAGGGCCACCAGGGGGGCCACGAGGTAGGGGGCGCGCCTAGGGGGTAGGGCGTGCCCCCCACCCTCGTGGGAAGGGTGTGGCCCCTCTGGTGAAGTTCTTGCGCTTAATGTTTTTTATATATTTGGAAAACATCATCCGTGAAGTTTCAGGACTTTTGGAGCTGTGCAGAATAGGTCTCTAATATTTGCTCCTTTTCCAGCCAGCATCCCAGCTGCCTGCATTCTCCCTCTTTATGTAAATCTTGTAAAATAAGAGAGAATAGGCATAAGTATTGTGACATAATGTGTAATAACAGCCCATAATGCAATAAATATTGATATAAAAGCATGATGCAAAATGGACGTATCAATATGCAGAGGTAATGTGCCGACGAAAAGTATAGTAACTTTTAATATCTTCCCAACATGTATCAAACACGTCATTACTATCTAGTCTATTAGTTAGGCCATAGTAGTTTTTGCATCGAGTGGCAATAGAATGCAATCGAATGGGTGTCCTTTGATTAAGTTTTCATCATAATACCCTAGAATCAGTGACTAACAGTTTAATCATAATTCCCAAGAATTACTTTGAGGGAGTCCTGGATTAGGGGGTCCTTGAGTGTCCGGACTATTTGATATGGGCCGGATGTAACGCCCTCGATGCGGCTATATCTCCCATGTGTCGAAGCACGACTTAGAGGCATAACCGCATTGAAAGCAATGTCGCAAAAGAGGTAATCTTCACACAACCCATGTAATACATAAGGGAAAGAGATACATAGTTGGATTACAATTGCCACTTCACACAATACAAGAATAAAGCATTACATCAACCAGATACAATCAAGGTCCGACTACGGAACCCAAAATAAAAGAAGACTACCCCAAATGCTACACAGATCCCCGATCGACCCCAACTGGGCTCCACTACTGATCAACTAGAACGAAACAACACAAAGGACAAGATCTTCATCGAGCTCCTCCTTGAGCTTGGTTGCGTCACCTGCACGTCTCAACGGCACCTGCAAACTGGTTTTGGAAGTATCTATGAGTCACGGGGACTCAGCAATCTCACACCCTCGCGATCAAGACTATTTAAGCTTATAGGAAGGGTAAAAGGTATGAGGTGGAGCTGCAGCAAGCGACTAGCATTTATGGTGGCTAACATACGCAAATGAGAGCGAGAAGAGAAGGCAAAAGCACGGTCGAACAACTATGATCAAGAAGTGATCCTAGAACAACCTACATCAAGCATAACTCCAACACCGTGTTCACTTCCCAGACTCCCCCGAGAAGAGACCATCACGGTTACACACACGGTTGATGTATTTTAATTAAGGTCAACTTCAGGTTTTCTACAACCGGACATTAACAAATTCCCATCTGCCCATAACCGCGGGCACAGCTTTCGAAAGTTCAAATCCCTGCAGGGGTGTCCCAACTTAGCCCATCACAAGCTCTCACAGTCAACGAAAGGATATTCCTTCTAGCGGGAAGACCCGATCAGACTCGGAATCCCGGTTACAAGACATTTCGACAATGGTAAAACAAGTCCAGCAACACCGCCCGAATGTGCCGACAAATCCCGATAGGAGCTGCACATATCTCGTTCTCAGGGCACACTCAGATGAGACTAGCTACGAGTAAAACCAACCCTCAAGTTTCCCCGAGGTGGCCCCGCAGGCAGCTTAGTTCAGACCAACACTCGGAGGAGCACTGGCCCAGGGGGTTAAAATAAAGATGACCCTTGAGTCTGCAAAACCCAAGGGAAAAAGAGGCTAGGTGGCAAATGGCAAAACCAATGTTGGGCATTGCTGGAGGAGTTTTATTCAAGGCGAACTGTCCAGGGGTTCCCATTATAACCCAACCGCGTAAGGAACACAAAATCCGGGAACATAACACCGATATGACGGAAACTAGGGCGGCAAGAGTGGATCAAAACACCAGGCATAAGGTCGAGCCTTCCACCCTTTACCAAGTATATAGATGCATTAATTAAATAAGAGATATTGTGATATCCCAACAAAATAACCATGTTCCAAACATGGAACAAGCTCCAATCTTCACCTGCAACTAACAACACTATAAGAGGGGCTGAGCAAAGCGGTAACATAGCCAAACAACGGTTTGCTAGGACAAGGTGGTTAGAGGCTTGGTTTAACAATATAGGAGGCATGATAAGCAAGTGGTAGGTATCGCAGCATAGGCAGAGCAAAAGAGCGAGCATCTAGCAAGCAAAGATAGAAATGATTTCGAGGGTATGGTCATCTTGCCTGAAATCCCGCAAGGAAGAAGAACAAGTCCACGAAGAAGACAAACGGACGTAGTCGAACGGGTCCTCACAAACGCGACGTTATCGGAACTAACCCGAAGAAGCAACACCGGAAAGAAGCAAACAACATAGTAAACAACCATCACATCAACATGGCATGATGCACAACCAAGTATGATGCATGTCCGGTTTAATGAAGCATGGCATGGCAAAATGCACAAATAAAACTACAAATTAAGTGGAGCTCAATATGCAACGAGTTGCATATTGACGAAACACCACATGACTTATTTAGTTCTCTCCCGTTTAAACTACTCAACAAAATTAAATGTTGTTTAAACATGGCAAGAGATGGAGCATAAGTAAACTAAACATTTAGGCAAGTTTAAATGAGGCCGGAAATAACAAACAACAATTCCGGTAAATTCCCACATGCATTTAGCAATTTAAAGCAAACAACAATTTTAAATGTTTTAAATGTTATTATCATGATGCGGATGGCATATGCAAGTTTTAAGAAATTTTATGAAAATGTTGATAAGAGCATTATGAAGCATTTCTCACCGTGGTGGAAAGAAAGGGTGCCACGGCAACGATAAAGAAAATGGTGCCACGGCAACATTCCGGCTCCGGTAACTCAATTGAGATGCCGGTGGAAAAGAACAGGTGTGACGGGAGCGTGTCATGTGATGAACGGCGGGGTGCTCCCGGTTACCGGGTTCCCACGTGTCGACGGCATGGCAACGAGGAGGAACAACTAACATTCACGGGTGAATACAACAACCAACCATGCATCTCATACAACACAAGCATTCGCCCAAGGGCGGTCGTTCTTGGTGGTTATACCTTTGAAGCGTGCGTTCTCAGGGCGGTTCAGGTCAAGCGGTGTAGTCGTTCACGATCGTCGTGGGAAGTAGTGGTACTTGGCGATGGTAGAGGAAGTAGTTGTTCATGCGACGGTAGTCGAACTTGCTGCTTGTGGTACACGGGTTTTCGGCGACGGTAGTGGTATACGTTTTGTAGCCATTCGGGTCATCCTTAGAGGAACTTGGCGGATTTGAATCCCTTCGAGGTTGTCGTGGTACTTGGGGTCTTCGGACTTGCCGGTCTCGACGAAACGAAGGGGTACTTGGCGATCGACGGACATCGTGGTACTTGTCGGCCCGAGTCTTGGCATATCCAGGTTTTCTTAATGTAGTGCTAGTACAAAGCAATGGCCTGGAGCAGCACCGATATAGTCAATGCAGCGAGTCTTGGTGATGTCCGATGGGTCTCGTTTGTGGCCATGGTACAGTGACTCCGTGAAAACAACAGAGCCAGATGGATGCAAGGCCATGGCAGCGGCGGGTCAGTGCGCTTGACCGGATCCGAAGCCAGCATGTGCTCGAGGACAGGGGCACTCGGGGTAGCGGCAAGAGCTTGCAGGACGCAGGTGGAGAGGTTGATGGCGACGGGCGGTGCAAGATGGCAGTATGGCGACCTCTGTTGCGGGAGACGGTTGTAGGAGAGACAAGGGGCGGCGGAGCACCATGGGGATGCATGCAGCAGAGGGCGCAAGCGTGATTTGAGTGACGCAGCAAGGTGCCACGACCACCGGAGGCAGAGGCGATGCGCGATGGCTGGAGGCCGAGGTCGGTGGGCGAAGCAGGAGCGGGCAATGGCGGATCATGGGAGGCACCCTTAGTGCGCCTGCGGCATCGAGCACGGGAGGAGGTGATGCGGGTCGTCCTCCTCGCCCTAGACAAGACGAGGCAGGGGAGGTCTTGGCGCGGGGCTCCAGCGACGCAGGGCGCCGCGGTGGGGCTTGGAGTCAGGTCAACGGACGAGGACGGCTTCTCCAACGGCGCTGGATCGTGCGCTGGAGGCGCGCGGAGCTGCGGGAGCGAGGGAAAAAGGGAGAGGCCATGGGGATCGAGAGGGAGTGGTTGCAGGTGTGTGTGCGAGGCTGGCGGCGGAAGGGAACGAGAAGGAGGGGATCGGGAGAGAGCGAAGCTCTCCTGTGGTGGCGCGAGGGGATAAGGTAGGCCTAGAGCTAGGTTAAGAAGGAGGGCACAGGCTGGGCCTTGGATGCCGGCCCAATAGAGAAAGGGGCTGTGCCTAGGCGCAAATGGGCCTAGAACTTGGTCGGGCTCTCTCTCTCCCTTAAGTCCTTTGTAAAAAAAACCTAGAAAATAGAAAACCGCAAAGAAAGAAAAAAAGGAGAGAAAAGAAAAGATTAGAGGAAGGATTTGTGCACGCGGAATATTTTCCCGGACTCGCAAAAATATGCTTGTTCCGAGAAAATAGAAAAGACCATGATAGAAAGATTTAAATTCAAACTCATTTGATTTAAATTCAAATAATTTGAATAGGAAGTGGGTGAAAGAAGGTCCAAAAATGTTCGGATTCTTGGTGGAGCTCCGGAAAAATAGAGAAAGGATATATAGCAAAGTTAGAGGCCAAGAGTTGTGATAACAAAGGCATTGGGATTTTGCAAGTGTGTTAAGGTGAATTCCAAAATAGTGGAATATTTAATATAGCTCCCTAATATTGGGGTATATGTTATAAAGAGAAATCACCACGTGAATTCCCTTGGTTTAAATGGATCAAAGATCCATGCCATTTATTTAGTTGATTTAAGAAAAGAAATGACATGATGGATGATGACATGATGCAATGCACATGATGCAAAGATGAAATGCAACGGACCAAACAAATCACACGACGAAACCCGGAAACCCTGGAAGGCATCTGAAGCTCCGGTCTTGGGGCGTTACACCGGACTAATGGGCCGTGAAGATAAAAGAAGAAGACTTTCCCCCATGTCTGGGTAGGACACCTATATGCGTGGAAGGCAAGTTTGGTGTCCGGATATGTTATTTCACTGGTACAACAATGTCCTAAACAAACGGTTTAAAACCCCTTTCCGCGACGGTATTTGGAACTGTCGCCAAGTGAGTATGGGAGATAAGGGGGTCCTTCCCCCACGACCCAGAAATCGTCATGGATAGGCCCTCGTGGGACCTGATACATCTCCAACGAATCTATAATTTTTTATTGTTCCATGCTATTATATTATCTTTTTTGGATGTTTAATGGGCTTTATTATGCATTTTTATATTATTTTTGGGACTAACCTATTAACCGAAGGCCTAGTGCAAATTGTTGTTTTTTACCTATTTCAGTGTTTCGCAGAAAAGGAATATCAAACGGAATGAAACCTTCGCGAGGATCGTTTTTGGAACAAACGCAATCCAGGAGACTTGGAGTGGACGTCAAGAAAGAAGCGAGGAGGCCACGAAGCAGGAGGGCACGCCCCAGGAGGGTGGGCGCCCCCCCCCCCACCCTCGTGGGCCCCTCGCAGCTCCACCGACCTACTTCTTCCTCCTGTATATGCCCATATACCCTGAAAACATCCAGGAGCACCACAAAACCCCATTTCCACCGCCGCAACCTTCTATACCCGTGAGATCCCATCTTGGGGCCTTTTCCGGTGCTCCGCCAAAGGGGGGATCGATCATGGAGGGCTTCTACATCAACACCATAGCCTATCCGATGATGTGTGAGTAGTTTACCACAGACCTTCGGGTCCATAGTTATTAGCTATATGGCTTTTTCTCTCTCTTTGGATCTCAATACAAAGTTCTCCTCGATTCTCTTGGAGATCTATTCGATGTAATTCTTTTTGTGGTGTGTTTGTCGAGATCCAATAAATTGTGGGTTTATGATCAAGATTATCTATGAACAATATTTGATTCTTCTCTGGATTCTTTTATGCATGATTAAATATCTTTGCAAGTCTCTTCGAATTATCAGTTTGGTTTGGTCTACTAGATTGATCTTTCTTGCAATGGGAGAAGTGCTTAGCTTTGGGATCAATCTTGCGGTGCTCGATCCCAGTGATAGAAAGGGAAACGACACGTATTGTATTGTTGCCATCGAGGATAAAAGATGGAGTTTATATCATATTGCTTGAGTTTATCCCTGTACATCATGTCATCTTGCCTAATGTGTTACTCTGTTCTTATGAACTTAATACTCTAGATGCATGCTGGATAGCGGTCGATGTGTGGAGTAATAGTAGTAGATGCAGAATCATTTCGGTCTACTTGTCATAGACATGATGCCTATATACATGATCATGCCTAGATATTCTCACAACTATTCGCTTTTCTATCAGTTGCTCGACAGTAATTTGTTCACCTACCGTAGATTATGTATCTTGAGAGAAGCCAGTGGTGAAACCTATGGCCCCCGGGTCTATTCTCCATTGTATTAGTTTCCCGTCAACTAGCTATTTCTATCATCGTTTATTTTGCAATCTTTACTTTCCAATCTATACAAAAATACCAAAAATATTTATCTTATTATATTTATCAGATCTCACTTTCATAAGTGACCGTGAAGGGATTGACAACCCCTTTATCTCATTGGTTGTGAGGTTCTTGTTTGTTTGTGCAGGTACTAGGCGACTTGCATGTAGTCTCCTACTGGATTGATACCTTGGTTCTCAAAAACTGAGGGAAATACTTACGCTACTTTGCTGCATCACCCTTTCCTCTACAAGGGAAAACCAACGCATGCTCAAGAGGTAGCAGGACCCAGGCTGGGGCCGTGTGCGATCGGGCGAAGCATGGAAACCCAATCATTTCCATAGGTATGTACATCCCACATTGTGAACCTCAGAAATCATTTCCGTAGGTATGTTCATCCCACACGATGAATCCCAGAAATAATTTCCGTAGGTATGTACATCCCACACGGTGAATCCTAGAGAATCATTTCTGTAGGTATATACATCCCACACAGTTCTTTGTGTGGAAATGTGTGTGTAAGGGGGCCTAACGCAAACAGTTCGCTGCTGGAAGCCGTGTGTGATTGTTAGTTGATCAAACACGCCTACTGAGGGGGTCCTGGATTAGGGGGTCTCCGGACAGCCGGACTATATCCCTTGGCCGGACTGTTGGACTATGAAGATACGAGATTGAAGGCTTCATCCTGTGTCCGGATGGGACTCTCCTTGGCGTGGAAGGCAAGCTTGGCAATACGGATATGTAGATCTCCTCCCTTGTAACCGACTTTCTGTAACCCTAGCCACCTTCGGTGTCTATATAAACCGGAGGGTTTAGTCCGTAGGACAACAAACAATCATACCATAGGCTAGCTTCTAGGGTTTAGCCTCTTTGATCTCGTGGTAGATCAACTCTTGTAATACTCATATCATCAAGATCAATCAAGCAGGACATAGGGTATTACCTCCATCGAGAGGGCCCGAACCTGGGTAAACATCGTGTCCCCTGCCTCCTGTTACCATCCACCTTAGACGCACAGTTCGGGACCCCCTACCTGAGATCCGCCAGTTTTGACACCGACATTGGTGCTTTCATTGAGAGTTCCACTGTGCCGTCACCATAAGGCTTGATGGCTCCTTCGATCATCGATAACAATGCGGTCCAGGGTGAGGTTTTCCTCCCCGGACAAATATTCGTATTCGGCGGCCTCGCACTGCGGGCCAACTCACTTGGCCACCTGGAGCAGATCGAGAGCTACGCCCCTGGCCATCAGGTCAGGTTCGGAAACTTAAACTACACTACCGACATCCGCGGAGACTTGATCTTCGATGGATTCGAGCCTATGTCAGGTGCGCCGCACGATCACGATGATCATGATTTAGCTCTGCCGTCGGACAGTGTTCGGGAGATCACACCTGCGACTACTCGGCCTTCAATCCGGAGAAATTCGCGCCATCCGAGGACGGGTGGATAGACCCCGCCATGGAGCCGCATTCTCAGTGCCGATATAGCCGGATACTGACTTCACCCCTTACGAGAGCCGTGTTGCCAAACCACTGGATTCGTCTCCGGCCATGGACTCCGGGCCACCTGCGTCCGTGCCTATCGAATCCAGTTGGGTGCCGATCACGGAGTTCACCTCCACGGATATCTTTCAGCACTCACCTTTCGGCGACGTGCTAAATTCATTAAGGTCTCTTTCTTTGTCAGGAGAACCTTGGCCGAAATATGTTCGGCTAGGATGGGATGCGGACGATGAAGAAATTCGCTCCCCACCCACCACCCACTTAGTAGCCACTGTTGACAATTTAACCGACATGCTCGACTTCGACTCTGAAGACATCGACGGTATGGACAACGATGTAGGAGACGAACAGGAACCACCGCCCATAGGGCGCTGGACCGCCACCTCGTCATATGATATATACATGGTGGACACCCCCAAAGAAGGCAATGGCGACGAGGCAGCGGAGGATGGCCCCTCCAAGAAGCAACCCAAGCGCCGACGTCAGCGGCGCCGCTCTAAGTCCCGCCATAGCAAAAACAGCGATAACAGCGCAAGAGAAAATAACACTCCAGTCGACTCCAGTGGAAACGATGACCACATTGACCCAGTGGCAGAGAACGATGAAACTGCAAACGGCAAAAATAATACGGATCCGATGTCCGAACACGGCGACGCCGAGGATAAACCTCATCAACCCCCCTCGGGGGAGGAAAACAGTCCGGACGAAGATGCACACATCATCCCGGAAACGCACTTGGAACAAGAGAACATCCGCAGAAGGCTTATTGCCTCAGCAGGGAGTCTGAAGAAGCAGAAGCAAAGGCTTAATGACACACAAAATACTCTCAACATCAGGTGGAACAAAGTGCTCGACAACGAAGAAAAGTATGGTGGAAGTTACCACACAAAGATCTATCCAAAGCGCAAGCTATTACCTGAATTCGATGATGAGGCCGTAGAGCCCACACAGCCGAAAAATAAAATGGTCAACCGGTCGGATCAACCACCTTGTGGCCGCGATAGAGTGGCTAACAAGGCCGCACATAAGTCAACACACAATCTACGTGAGGACTTGCGCCAAAAATTCAGTATGACCAGATCCATCTATGGATCTAGGAAGCGCGCTCCGGCACAAAATCAAAACCGAATACCACAACCGTCCGAACGCCATGATACATCCAAATACAGGGGTGCCGCACACCCCCTATGATTCACCAATGAGGTGCTGGACCACGAATTTCTAGAAGGATTCAAACCAGTGAACATAGAGGCGTACGACGGGACCATAGACCCTGGGGTCTGGATTGAGGACTTTATCCTCCATATCCATATGGCTCGCGGAGACGATCTCCACGCCATCAAGTACTTGCCCCTCAAGCTTAAAGGACCATCTCGGCACTGGTTGAAAATCCTCCCCGAAAACTCAATTGGAAGTTGGAAGGAGCTCGAGGATGCTTTTCGGGCTAATTTTCGAGGGACTTATGTCCGACCTCCGGATGCAGATGATTTAAGTCATATAATTCAACAGCCCGGAGAGTCAGCCTGAAAGCTTTGGAATAGGTTTCTCACTAAGAAGAACCAAATCGTCGACCGCCCGGACGCTGAAGCCTTAGCAGCTTTGAAGCACAGCGTCCAAGACGAATGGCTCGCCAGACACCTCGATCAAGAAAAACTGAGAACAATGGCAGCCCTGACAAGCCTCATGACCTGCTTTTGCGCGGGCGAAGATAGCTGGTTAGCCCGTAGTAGCACCAGCGACCCAAGCACATCCGAAGTCAGGGATGGCAATGGAAAACCACGACGCTGTAAAAACAAGCATCGAGATAAAGAAGACAGCCCAGATAATACGGCAGTAAACGCCGGATTCAGGGGCTCTCGACCAGGTCAGCGGAAAAAGGCTTTCAAATGCAGTAGAGATGGACCGTCCAGCCTAAACAAGATTCTAGAAAAACTATGTCAGATTCATGGCACCCCCGATAAACCTGCAAATCACACCCACAGAGAATGTTGGGTCTTCAAGCAGGCCGGTAAGCTAAACGCCGAACACAAGGAGAGGGAGGCACCAAGCGAAGACGGGGACGAACCTCGCCAGCAAAGCACTGGAGAACAGAAAAAGTTCCCACTAGAGGTTAAAACAGTAAACATGATCCACGTGACGAAGAGGAGAAGCAAACATGCACTCCGAGACATACGCGCCGTAGAGCCCATCACCCCTAAGTTCAACCCCTGGTTGGCCTGCCAGATCACTTTTGATCGCAGGGATCACCCGACAAGCATCTGGCATGAAGGATCAGCTGCCTTGGTGTTAGACCCAATAATAAACAGATACCATCTCACACGAGTCCTTATGGACGGCGGCAGTGGTCTAAATCTGATATATTATGACACAGACCGCAAAATGGGGATAGACCCGACAAAAATAAGCCACGGTAATACTACCTTCAAGGGAGTAATACCAGGCCCAAAGGCCCGTTGTACGGGCTATCTATTACTAGAGGTTGTATTCGGTTCTCCCGACAACTTCCGAAGTGAAAAGTTAACCTTCGACATCGCTCCATTCTGAAGCGGCTATCAAGCACTACTCGGAGGAGCGGCTTTCACTCATTTTAATGCAGTACCGCATTACGCTTCTCTTAAGCTTAAGATGCTTGGTCCACGGGGCACCATCATAGTTAGTGGAAATATTGAGCGTTCTCTACGTGCGGAAGAACGTGCAGCGGCTTTAACAGCCGAGCACTAGACAGCCTCACCAACCAGAATAAATGACAGGTCCTCAAGACCGCGGACACGGGTAGACGAGTCCTGCGCATCACTAGATATACCTGAGATTGGTTTGATGGTTAAACCCTCATAGACAGTACCAGGGGCTCCCCGCGTGTAATCAGGGCTAGTTCGGCTCAACCTGACTTATCTTGAATTTTAATGGTTTATCAAAAATAACCAAATTTTTTGGCACGACAACTTTCACCTAAGTTTTTCTCTTTTACAGATGACAATCGTGATGCACCCGTCCAGGACACGGCACAACGGAGACACAGGCGCAGACGTGCAGCAGGGACCCGCTCAAAGGTTTCTTTTCAGATTAAGACCCTGCGTAAACCTTTTTTATTGTCTCTTGTTGTTCACATCCTCCGGATACTTACTACAACCGAGAAGGATGCTGACGTTATTGGCATTTCGCCATCTCAGAATATTGCACGTACCTGGACACTCGGGGTTTATTTATAAGGGCATTGTTCAGCCCGGATATTATAAAGACCGAATACCTTAGGGAGTGTTTGGCGTCGCAAGTTTGGCCTTATATGCATCAGCTCCGAATCATGTCTTTGGTCAAATGTTGGGTTTGCCCAGCTCCCGTGTTTTGCTACCTTACGTTCCGCTCTATCGGCTAAGGCGGCATCGGGAGAACTACTGTGATTGTGCCCTGGTTCATCCGGATGAGCACGTCAGTAGAGAAAGCCGAAAACTGATTGTCATGATAAAGCGCGAGACTGGTCAACCACTCGATGACTTAGCGGAATCTTCGGGATTCCTCTACATTAACGAAGGGTCGTTTCCCAGTCATGTATGTACGCGCACCGTATTCGGACAAGCGCGGAGGTACCAGGGGCTATATAGTAGCCCCACCGTCAAACTCCTATGGCTAAGTGAAAGTGTTAAAGCAATATAGTCCGATTGCCTCATTCGCTGCGCTACCACCTCCTTAATGGACCAAGACGTTGGATCAAGTGTGAATACATGTTTTTTGCGAACACCCCCGCATTATAAGAGTGGGGGCTGAAGCCGACGACTGCAAACTTTTAGGTTATATACATGTATGCATAAACGGCCGCACAGGAGGCATCATAATACTTTCAGGCAAAAGTATAAACAAAGCCTTTATAATTCAATAAAACATTGTTTTTACAATGGGAATACATGTCACTAGAACATAATATTCTTCGAGCACTGAGCCTCTATTGAACGAGCGCCTTCAAGGACTTCTTCAAAGTAGTGCTCGGCAAGTACTCGTCCTACTGCCAAACTCTGGGTTGCAATTGCGGTGGCCTCCGTCTCTGCCCAGTATGTATTGACACGGGCAAGTGCCATACGTGCACCCTCTATGCATGCCGACCTCTTCATAGCATCAATATGCGTCACAGCACCAAGGAACTGTTGCACTAGACTAAAATAACTATTCGGCCTTGGCCCCTCCGGCCACAGATGATCCACAACAGACCTCATGGCAAGCCCGGACAACCTATAGAGCTCGGCCCACTCGGTCATTAGCTCATTCAACAGCAGCGGACGCGCTGGAACATGGAACTGTGACCAGAATAGCCTTTCCACTTCACCATCTTTTTGATCTTTGAAGTACTCGGCCGCATCAGCAGCACTGGCTGCCAAATCCACGTATGCTTCTGCAGAACTCCATAGTTGATCAAGAGGGGCATACTTCGGATCTCCGAACTTCGTCCGCAACAAAAATGGCTTCCCAGTCGCGATATCCCCAGCTTGACGCAGCTCCTCCTTCACCGCTCTGATTTTAGAGCGGGCTTCCTTGGCTGCTACCATGGCCTTCTCCAGGTCCACCACCTTTGCCCGGCTTTCTTCTTCAAGAAGCTAGTAACGGTCGGCGGCATCTTTCAACTCAACGGCCATCTTGGCTATTTTTTCCTTGCTTTGGCAATGCGCAGCCTATTTGGCCCTCAGCTCTTTGACCGCTTTTAGAGCGGCCGCGTCACTATTCCTGGCTTGTTCCTTGGCTCGGGCAAGTTCCGCCCGAAGGGTCTCCACGGTGGTGGCTCCATCTGCAGTCACAACATATCAAAGATACTAGCATCATGCTCCTCTTACTATGTGTTGATCACTGGAGAAATCACATACCATGTGCCTCGTCGAGCCGCTTGTTGACAAGCACGATGTCGGCATCTACCACATCAAGTTGCCGCTTCAGCTCGGCAAACTCACCAGTACGGCTAGCCACCGGACCTTCAACCATCTGCACATAAAGGCAGCCTGATTATTACCTGGGACTATGATCCTCTGTTCGCCGCCGTTCTCGACGGCAACCAGAGTCTCAGTGGCTACTATCTGCATAGGGCACACCTAACGTGTGCGGTACTTTCAAAAACATACACTATCCCACGTACCTCAAAGCCTTTCAGCAGACTCATAAAAGCTTCATGCAACCTGCTTTCGGCGAATGAAATCCTCTCAATCACCGTAGCATACGATGCACTTCTGAAATGGCTGCTTGCTCCAGAAGATCCTTCAGTGCGTCCGATCGCACACCGGATGGTTCCGGACTCTTTTTGTTGATATCTTTAGGAGCCGAATCCTGAGGACTTCGGGTGGCCGAAGGATTACCCTCTGGCCTTGGCGGGTCAGGAGAAACTCTCCGCGACGACACTTCAGGGTCGCCCACCTCATGCGGCGGGTGGCATGGGGAGGTGTTTCTCTCTCCATCATCTCCCGAAGAAGATCCCCCGAAGACGAACTCTGTTGAGAAGGGCTACGATCCGAACTACAAGATATATGCTTCGGTTATTATCTTCAAAAGTAAAGTAGGATATTTTTACTATTAAGTACCTTTTGTTTACTTACAGCTCGGTAGAGGGTTGATCCCCTTGCGGGCACTATGCGGCAAGAGTACCCTCCAAGGCAGGACCCTCTGGCGAAGATTTCTTCCCCTGTTTGGAAACCTTTGTTTCTGGGTCTTCAGAGGTGGTCCTCTTCCTTCCTTGGGGAAAGGGAATTTCAGATTCTTCTCTCTGGTTATCCTCCTTCGTGGAGGCGCTAATTCCCCCGGTTGGGATGAGTAATGAGTGAGGCCTGCTTTTAGCCTCTTTATCCCCCCCCCCCTTTATCTTCCCCTGAGGGCGCCTGATAAGGCGCCGACTCGAGCATTCTGGCTAGTACTGGATTGGCCGAGCATTCGGGAAGGGGGGTCGAACACCTGATCATATTCGCCTTTGTTACCCAGTCCTGGTCAAAGAGCGACTTTTCAGAATGATGTTGTGATAAATAAAAAGACAGCGTGTTCGGCCACGGGATTACTTACTTGGGTATCTGGGTGATTACAGCTCAGACCTGCATCCTCGGTGGTGTCCGGACACTTTATTTGTGGTCCGAAAAACAATTTGTACATCTGTTCGAGCGTCATGCCGAGGAAGTATTGAGTAGTCCGCGGTCCTTCCGGGTTGAATTCGCACATGCGGAGGGGTCGACGTTTGCAAGGCGGGACTTGACGAACTAGCATGACTTGCATTACCGTGGCCAGGCTGATGTCTCTCTCTAAGAGATCTCGGATGCGACTCTGCAATATCGGCACATCATTTACTGGCCCCCAGTCCAGCCCCTTGTTGATCCATGACGTGAGTTGTGGTGGGGGGGCCGAGTGAAAGGCTAGGGCAGCTACCCACTTAGTACTCTGGGGAGCTGTGATATGAAACCACTCCCGTTGCCATAAACTGGACACCTCAGGGAAGGAACCCTCTGGCCATGGAACATCAGCATTTTTGCTTATTACGACACCTCCGCACTCTGCGTGTCGCCCCTCGATCATCTTCGGCTTCACATTGAAAGTCTTGAGCCACAGGCCGAAGTGTGGGGTAATGCGGAGGAAGGCCTCACACACGACGATGAACGACGAGATGTGAAGGAGGGAATCTGGGGCCAGGTCAAGGAAATCCATCCCATAATAGAACATGAGCCCCCTAACAAACGGATCTAGGGCGAGGCCTAGCCCTTGGAGGAAGTGAGAGATGAATACAACGCTCTCACCGGGTTCGGGAGTGGGAATGACCTACCCTCGAGCAGGCAGCCTGTGCAAGATTTCGATGGTTAAATACCAGGCCTCTCTTAGCTTCTTGATGTCTTCCTCTGTGACAGAGGAAGGCATCCACCGACCTTGAAGGTTGGATCCAGACATGGTTGAAGGTCCGAAGCGCCTAACCTGAGCCTTGGGTGTTGGAACTCGAGGCGGGGGAAGGATTCGATTGAGTACGAGAGGGAAAAAAGGACAGGCCTTGGCCTCTTTATAAAGAGGGTGAATATCAAGCGTCCTCCTCGTGGCCGTTTGGGACTTTCCTAAAATCGAGGAGTCATACCAACGGGCACGATTGGGTTACCCACGTCCGTATTGATGAGAATCCCATAATAAGGGGGGACATGATCTCCGCTTTGACAAGACGTGTCAAGAAAACCGCCTCGCAATATGTGCAGTGCTGGTTGAGAAAAACGGTTCAAATAATGACCGGGCCATGGCATGGTGTCATGTTGCTAAACGTGTCAGCAGATTAGATTTGTGGAAATATTATTCTCTCTACGGTGGTATGTGGAACTTGTTTTGCAGAGCCGGACACTATCCTTGTGTTCAAAATCTTCGATGGAGTATTCGGAGGAGGAACCCGCCTTGCAATGCCAAAGACAAATCTGCGTGCCGAACTCTCGTCATTGAAGCCTGGTTCAGGGGCTACTGAGGGAGTCCTGGATTAGGGGGTCTCCGGACAACCGGACTATATCCCTTGGCTGGACTGTTGGACTATGAAGATACGAGATTGAAGACTTCATCCCTTGTCCGGATGGGACTCTCCTTGGCGTGGAAGGCAAGCTTGTCAATACGGATATGTAGATCTCCTCCCTTGTAACTGACTTTGTGTAACCCTAGCCCCCTCCGGTGTCTATATAAACCGAAGGGTTTAGTCCATAGGACAACAGACAATCATACCATATGCTAGCTTCTAGGGTTTAGCCTCTTCGATCTCGTGGTAGATCAACTCTTGTAATACTCATATCATCAAGATCAATCAAGTAGGACGTAGGGCATTACCTCCATCGAGAGGGCCCGAACCTAGGTAAACATCGTGTCCCCTGCCTCTTGTTACCATCCGCCTTAGACGCACAGTTCGGGACCCCCTACCTGAGATCCGCCGGTTTTGACACCGACACCTACTTTCTAGAAACTGTGCGGGTTGTTTGAGTTCCTCGCCCACGGTGTTGTCTGAATAACCGTTTGCAATAGACAACCCCAATAAGCAGGGTAATTAGCCTATTATTGATAATCCATGTACTAATCAAACTGATATTTCTTATAAAACACGCCAGATATTTCATATCCGTATAAAACCAACCCGTATTTCATAATCGAATTACATCAGAGAGCTTCGGCACTCAGTTACGCCATTACACAACAGCACCAAGTTTCACATGCAGCATCAAAAAGCTTTTGGAAAGTAGCATCATACACGGTATATAGACAAATGAATCTCATCTGGGAAACTGCAGAGGCGGAAGGCAAATATTGAGCCTTCAGTGATGTTGAATGTCCTTGCAACTTTAGGCCAGTGGCTATGGATAATTGCCCGCCCAACCTTCGTCCTCTTCAGCAAGACTTCAATATTGTACCATTGGTGTTGAATGAATACCTTCCTCGCCTCTTGACCATGCAGGTGGTTTGAGAGGTAGTCATCGGTGAACTGCTTTGAAAAGTACTGAAAACAAAGCTATGCATAAATCGCGGTTGTAAATTTGAAAATGGAGCAAGGGGTAAAAACAAGGTAAAAGAGTTGGTACCATCCTATAGTTGACTGATGTCTTCTTCATTGTGCAAATAAAGATCTTGTTGTTATTCGTCGCAAGTTTCTTCATCCTAACAATCTTTCTGAGTTTCTTGACTTGACTGATATTCATGGACATCTCATTTCCCCATATGCAAAATGGGTCAGATAGTGGGTCTAAGCCTCTGACAGCAGGACCTACATGTGCAAGACCAAATTGTAAGAAACCTAAATATTAGAATGATTCCTGCAACTGCACAATAAAGTGCTATTAGCCAAAGGACCCTGCTTGAACAAACCTCGATGGTAAACCGCAGTGTCCCCATTGTTTCCCTGCAACACACATAAGGAAGATCTTGATCAAGTTAACTGAGAGTTGCCATACTATCAGTAGAATATGTATTGAGTACAACCAATTTCGATTGGTGTCACATGCATAACAATACAAAATTGTACCCACAGCAAATGAAAATCAAATTGCAGAACTAAACCAAACAGTTAAATGGACAGTAGACCAACTGAACCAAAATAGTTAACTGAGCACGACATTGCAGAATAGAAACATGTACTAGAAGATAAGACAGTTAACAAAACGAAGAATGCTTGAGAATAGTACTATAAAATGTAGCAATTGTTGGACCAAAGTGTTAACTGAACATTACATTTCAGAGGACCAAACTGTCAACTGAACATCAGATTGCATATTAACATTATAGAGGACAAATCACTAGAAGGCATTGGCGGTGGCCCCGAGAAAACATCACGAACTATATTTTAAAGTAGACAACCGCGTGGCGGTGTCGACGGTGGCCTCGAAGGCGAGGTGCTCCTCCAAGATCTGGTGGTCGACACGCATGTCAGCCATAGTGACCTCGTTCGTGTGTGCGGTCGCATGCTACTCAGCTCCATGTTATATTGCGTGTAAAATGGCTTTGGGCGGCGCTTAATTGGAGGAGGGGGCAGTGATTTCGGTGGAAGGTGTCGCTCCGTTAGTCGGAGCATGTGGGACGAGAAAGGAGGAGGATGGTGTGGGTGGGGTGTGGATTACCTGACCATATCGACGAGGCCGCGCAACAAGGAGAAGGGTCGGCAGCGAGGAGGTCGTGCAGCAAGAAGAAGGGTCATTGGCGAGGAGGCGGCGCTGCAAGAAGAAGGGTCGGCGGCGAGGAGGTGGCGCTGCAAGAAGAAGGGTCGCTGGCGAGGAGGCTGAGCTGCCAGTAAGCAGCAGTGAAGGTTTGAACTTGGAAAGCAAGAAGGAACAGTGGAAATGTGGCTTTTCGTAGGAGGGAGGGGGCGGGGAGATAGATATTTCCGTGGTGGCAAAAAAAATCGCTTGGTGCCGCGAGAAACTGGTGCGCAAGTGTGGTTCAAGCGGGGGCGGTGGACTGTAGACGACGAAGCTTCCTGCGTAAGCCAGACAAGACGGTGCGCCAAGATATTTTATATCGCATCCCACACGATTCTTTCTAGTAAACTGTTTGTGGTATACCTGATTTTTTCATTATGTTTTGAAAGACAAAATAGTGTTATGGAGGGAAAGGATGGTGTTTGAATTGCTAGATCATTTATGTACAGTGAACATGCAACTAGTACATGAGTGTCGTGTTTAAATTTGGAATTATTCCAAGTTCGTTTGGCATTTTTATGCATTAATTGAGTTTCTGGGCATTTAATGTGCATAATTCAAATTTGAACTACAAGCACATGCTCCAATCCACCAAAGTTTGCTAAAAAAATCACATGTGTGTCTTTGAGTGAATTTATAGGTCCCATCCAAGAAATGGGGACAAAATTCAAACATCTGGGTGTCGTGGCTCAGCCCGAATGATTGAGAAACTTGGTTTTTTTTTAATTCCTATAAATCCAAAACACGGCTGGAAATCATGAAACTTGGCATGGTGTCATGACATGGCACCAACATTCTACAGTAAAAATTTTGCCCGAATTGGGACAAGCTTTGATGTAAGCTTCTTGCAAACCAGAGCTTCCCTCAAGAAGGATCCTCGTTCCGAGAGGGAACGTGTCACCTCCGTGTGCGAAACGACATACGTACACTACCTTCTCCCGCCTTAATTTTTTTACACGGACTGATTAGACCAAATAGAAGTATCGTGCTAAATTTTGGAATTATTCCATGTTCGTTTGGCCTTTTTTATACATTAATTGAGTTTCTGGGCATTTAATGTGCATAATTAAAATTTGAACTACAAGCACGTGCTCCAGTGCACCATAGTTGTTTGAAAAATCACATGTGTGTCCTTGGGTGAATTTCTAGGTCCCACGCAAGAGATGGGAGTGAAATTCAAACATCTGGGCGTCATGGCTCGGCCGGAAAGATTGAGAAACTAGGTTTTTTAATTCCTGTAATTCCAAAACACGCCTGAAAAGCATGAAACTTGGCATGGTCTCATGACATGGCACGAACATGCTGCGATAATTGTTTTGCCAAATTGGGACAATCTTTGGTGTAAGCTTCTTCCAAACCGAAGGTTCCCTCAAGAAGGCTCGTGGTTCCGAGAGGGAACGTGTCACCTCTCTGTGCGAAACAACATACGTACACTGCCTTCTCCCACCTTAATTTATTTGCACATCCAGATTAGACCAGATAGAAGTACTGTGCTAAATTTTGGAATTATTCCGGGCTCATTTTGCCTTTTTTATACATTAATTGAGTTTCTGGGCATTTAATGTGCATAATTCAAATTTGAACTACAAGCACGTGCTCCAGTGCACCAAAGTTGTTTGAAAAATCACATGTGTGTCCTTGGGTGAATTTCTAGGTCCCATGCAAGAGATTGGAGTGAAATTCAAACATCTGGGCATCGTGGCTCGGCCGGAAAGATTGACAAACTTGTTTTTTTTAATTTATGTAATTCCAAAACACGCCTGAAAATCATGAAACTTGGCATGGTGTCATGACATGGCACGAACATGCTGCGGTAATTTTTTTGGCCGAATTGGGACAAGCTTTGGTGTAAGCTTCTGTCGGCGTTCTGGGAACGTGGGTCCCCAGACTTGCCTACCTGCGGCCCGCGGTGTGGCTAAGCCAGCAGGCCGTATGGCCCATCTTCACCAACAAGGCATCCAAGACCCTTGCAAGGGGCCAAGCCTCGCGAGGCGGACGACACAACATCTCCTCTGGAGTGGCCTAGTCGGGCAGGCTCACGAGGGGCGGAAATAACAAGGCGAGGCAAACCTCACGAGGCTCTCGTGATGTGAGCCATGACGATCGACACCAGGGGGCGCCAGCGCGCGCAGCGTCCTTGTTTCCTCTTTGGTGCTAAGGAGGCCAGTGCAGGCAAGGAGTACCGAGGCATCAGGCAAAGGTTGCCATATCAGTGCAATAGGACCAAGACCAGAAGGACGGCAAGACGGAGGTCATCGTGGAACCCAAGACGGCGTCACCGCCAGAGCCTTACATAGGCGGAGACCACCTTTGTCAAGATAGCTTGTACTAGTTGTCCCCCTTCAAATTTGCCTGCCGTTGTTGGCTCCCTTCCCGCTCGATATTTGGGAAGAGGACCAGGGCCTCTATAAATAGGACTAGCCACCACCATAGGCAAGGACGGATCATCAAGATCATCCCCACACACACAAGTTAGCCAAGCACGAGAACACCTCACCCTCAGGAAGCTGTTCTTCCCCTTGTATTGTTCATCATCAGCCCAAGAGGTAATCCACCACCACCACACAGGAGTAGGGTATTACACCACAACGGTGACCCGAACGAGTATAAATCTTGTGTCTTTCTGTGTTGCGAGTTCGTCGAGTTCGTCCGCGAGATCTTAGCGAGCTAGGGCGTAGATCGGTGGGAGGAAAAGACTTTGCACGCACCCCAGTGTTCGAACCTTAAGGGTTTGCCGAAACCCCACATCCGACATTTGGCGCGCGAAGTAGGGGTGCGTTGGAGCTTCTTCTTCGCCAATCGACTTGCAGACTCTCCGCGGTCGTGATGTCCGACGACCCAAGAGCTGACTCCGACCGCTGGGCAGCCTGGCCAGCCCGGTCGGTACCGCCCGCCTATGAAGACCTCAACCCCGTGTTCCAGGCGGCATGAGCATCGTCCAATCCTGCGGGGCGCGGGCGACGCGGCCAGGCGTCATCTACCCTCACTCGACGGCAAGTGTGAGCCGCTGCCAGAGCCACAAGCCATGCCGCGGCAACGGCGCCGCACTCACGGCGGGAACAGGCAAACACACGGGCCGCACTCACCATGGCAAGGGAGCTTCTGCGGTGCCAGCTGATGGAAAGTGACTGGGACGCGCTGCTGGAACGCGTTGCCGAGCTGCTGGACGCGACGGCCTCGGGAGCCCCGCCCTTCTCCCATCAGCTCCCTCCTTAGGCTTCTGCATGGATTCACGGCGGACCACGCCGCCACCATGCACCGTCAGGTGCGCTAGGGGGCTTCGTCAACACCAGCATGGCCGGCGGCACCGGGGGCTCTGTCGCACCCATACCGCCCGCAACAAGCATGAGCACAAGCGTCGCCTTCCATGGCCCAAGTGGGATGCCGCGCTATCACCCCCAGGACGTCACGCTGGGCTGGGCGGCATGGAGTGTGGGGCATCACAAAGAGGTGATTGGGGTAACAGCCCCGGAAGCCTACGTGCCCCGCATGACGGACCAGGAGTACACACCAGAGGATGACCCCGGCTCGTTCATTGGAGAAGATTGGGAAGAAGGGACGTCAGGAGTCGAAGCCTTCCAGGAGCTGCCAGGGAACCACCACGACCGTGTGTGCAACGACCACTACAGGGTACCCCTAATCCCTCAGGAGCAAGCTTACGCTAACCATGAGTCGTGGGAGGAACAGATCCCCGCAACGGCCGACGGCCCCAGCTCGACGGCCTCCCTGACGCCGGGAGGATCGTGCTGGGGGCAGCAGGAGAGGGGTCCAGAGCCAGACCCCTCCCCAAAGCGTGCTGCCGGGGAGGCTTGAACGACCCTTCACCCGGCAGAGGACATGTGGTCGCCGAGGGAACTGCTGGCATCCCCTTTCCCTCTTTTGTGTCATCCTGGTGACCGGTCGGCATAGAGGAGGTCAAGGGCGGCGCAAGGCGGGGCCCTCGTCTGGCGATATGAAGCAAGGCCAGTTCCTGTGAAGAAGGCCCAGTGCATGTGAAGCTCGCCGCCCGTGACACTCTCACGTAATAATGAGTTGGGGTTGTACATGCCCCAGAGTCTCAGGAGCGCCGGCCTCAGGCCTTGGGGCTCCCTCCCACGTCTAGTGGCAGCACTTAGCTCCGCGCTGGTGAGAAGACTTGAAGACCGGAAGACTAGACTAGGTGCCGGACGCGGCCTTTTGCTTTGGACCTCTCTTTCTGTGGTTTTGCTTTCTGGATCCGGATTTAAGTTGAAGCCGAATTTTTATCAATGCGCGTGGGGGTGCCTTTTCTCATTCGAGCCATTTCTTGCCTTCTGGATCTCGCTTCGTTTCGAACTCAAGTCCATCGCCTTTCCCTCGCGACTCCTCGCGAGCAGGACCGCGCGAAGCGCATGCTCGTCAAGCATGCGCCAGCACTGCGGCTGGCGCTCACCTCTTGTGGGGCCCCCTCAGACGGGGCGATAAGCTCCGCAGGATTCTCAAAAACTCGTCGCTGCATGACCCAGCCCAAAGCTGACGCTGACTAAGGTAAACCACGACAGAAAACTTGCCCCCGGCTCCACGACTTCACGAGGACACATACCCACATCGCATAGGAAAGTAAAAACTACAATTTGCTTACATGAGGGGCTCCCCCTCTCAAAATGCTCTTACGAGTCTTCCAAGGGCCACGCCCAAGTTTTGCGTGTAGGATGAAACGACAGGAGAACATGGGATCAGCCAGAAATATCACTCGCTACATCACCCGTGGACGCGTCGCTCGCGTCCTCATCGTCTTCGTCGGTATCATCGCCGCCGTCGGCGACGCCCCCATCACCGTTGTCGACCATGTCGCCTTCGTCTGCGACGACCACCACTGCATCATCCTCCGAGGTGAAGGCCCTGACCAACGCGTCCACATTGTCCTCTACCCAACACGCCAGGTCACTCCGGACGGCCTAGGGTACGGGGGCAATGGCGACGTCGAAATCGAAGTTGGGGTCGGCATTCAGAAGGTGGATGAAGACAGGGAGAAAGAGCGCTCAAGCAGGCCACGGCCCCTTTCCTCCACAAGCTGGTGAGCTCTGGCAGATCGAGCCTCCAGGCGCGTCACCACCTCGGTAAAGAAGGTCAGGTGGCTGGCATAGTCATTCAAGTGAGGGGCCGGAGCATTCTCGTCGCAGATGTAACCCAGGGCAGTGTTGGCCCTGTTCCGGAGGTCTTGAAGCATAGGAGCATGCTCGCGCTCCAGAGTCTGGCGCTGGAGCACTTCCTCCCTGTTTCGCCGTGTGATGGCCTCGGCATCATCAACTCGGTTCCGGAGAGAAAGCAGCTCGGCGCGGGCGGAGGCCAGGTCCGCCTGCGCCATAACCAGGGGGGCGGCCATGGCCTCCGCGCGCCTCTCGGCCTCATCCAACCAGGGCCTGAGGGCAGCGGCCCTGCCAGCATCCTCCACACCCGAGAGCTTCAGCTTCAAGTCGTACCTGCCCTCCAGATCTGCGTGAACCTCGGCCACCCGGCGATTGATCTCCTCCTCGACTCCGGCCTCGCGGGCCCCGACGGCATCTTTTGCTTGAGCAACTTGATGCTCCCTCGTCTTCAGTTGCTCGAGCTCGAGGTTGTGCTCCACGGCTTCCAGGGCCAGCGCCTCCTCGCGCTTCCGGACCTCCTCTTCCTCCACGGGCGTCCCACTCAGTGATGGAAGAGCAGCCCTGCGGGCCTCCACCTGCTGCTCAAGGGACGCACTCCAGGCCTGGAGCCCCCCCCCCCCCCCCCCCCCCCCCCCCCCGCGCGCTCCTCCGCAGCCTTGCGACGGCGGTCAGCCTCGCGAGCCTCTTCCAAGGCTCGCGAGCGGGCTTCATGGGCGATCTTGAGGGACGCCTCGGCCTTCGCATTCTCAAGATCGCGCTGATAGCGACCGAGCTTGATGGCCACCCTCATCTTGTGTCGCTCCTCCACCAGCCGGAGACCTTCAGCCTCAAGACGCGAGTCGACACCAGCGAGCTCTTCACCGAGGCGGCTCATCACGCCCATCGCCTCCTGGAAGAGCTCATGGCGGACTACGCTCTGCCCGCGCTCGAGCTCGAACGCTCGAGCCGCCTCATCCTCCACCTCGGGGGCTGCGGGCAGAGCGCCAAGTGGCACGCTACCTCCTGGCAGGGGGCTGGGGGCTGACTCCGTGCCTGACGCTGGCCCGTCCTCACGAGGAGCCCAAGCTGATCGGGGCTCGCCGCTTGAAGAGGAACCAAAGATCAAAGTCAAACAGCGGCTATCCATGAGCAAAGGAGGAGTCTTAGGCACACCGGCTCAGCTCCACGCCAGACCGTGGAGGAGGGGCGGCCAAACTGCGGACTCAGCGCGCCACGAAGGCGGGGACGCTCCCCCGACCAACCCCGCTCCAGGGGCGCCAGGCAGGCCAGGAACGCTCAAGGCCGATGGGGGAGTCGATGAAGGAGGAGGCCGCCTCTCGAAAGACGCAACAGCTTTAACAGAGGGAGCCCTGAAGGACAGACGTCAGGACAAGAAGACCACAAGCAAGAAGCCACGGCAATAAGATGCTTACGCGTCAATGGCGATGTACTTTCGCCACTTCAACAGCCCGAAGATATTGCTGCCGCTGGGGGATCCCTTCCTCTTGCGGAGCTCCTCGAAGTCCACACAAAGACGACCGAAGCACTGGGCGTGATGGCCGGTGCGCGGCGGAGCCGAAGAAGGATTGAGAGGGATGGCTTCAGGGGAGCCCGGTCATGGCGAGCAGCCTAGTGCCCTCTCGCTACAGCCTCCCGAGGCTCCTAGAGCCTCAGCCTCGCAAGCCACGGCTCCTCAGCAACCGACACCTCAGGAGGGGGGTCGCAGGCCCCCGAGGACGACGCCCCCGGATCAGCACTCGGCGTGTGCTCCTCAGCACTCGAGCTGCCAACCCTCATCGGAGCTCGCTCTCCTGCATCGTCACCTGGGGCGAGCTCGGCACCAACAGCGAGGAAGGGAACCATGACGACGGGGTTCTCGCGGGGCCCCACCAAGCCGATTGGGCGCAGCCCCCACTCATCAAAGAAAGGCATGCTCGCGGCAAATGCGGCTTTGTTCTCGCAGCGGTACAACATGCAGCTGTTCTTGGGCATCTCATCTGGTAGGGGGACACCTGATAGGACCGTGAGCATTGTTTGTCGTGCCGCAAGAGGAAACCCCTTCTCCTGAAACCTCATGTTGTCCTAGCTGTGGAGAAAGTCCCACATAGGGTGGGAGTGGCGCTGAAGCGGAGCGACTCGGCGCCTGACGAACTCCTTCACCACCATGGGCGCAGTCACATCGAGGTCCTTCAACCACTTCAGCCTGGCCCAGACGGGGGCAAGGCAGGGGCTCGTGAGCTTCTGATGGCCCCAGCCAGAGTTTGGAATAGCGGGCCCCACCGAAACTTGGAGCAGAGGGTTGAGCACGCCGGCGTCAACAAACACCCATCGAATACCGAACTCGCTCATGGATGAAGGAAGCTCGAAGTCGATCCCCGCGCCCGCCGTCGCGGCCACGGCCTGGAAGCTCACGCACCCTCAGCTCTGTCGGGGATCGGTGAGATGCAATGAGAAGAAGTGGTAGAGGAGTGCCACGGAAGGAGCGATGCCCACCATGGCCTCGCACAAGAAGGCGAAGACGGCAAGAAGGGTCACAGATTGAGGGTCGAGATGGAGCATGTGGATCTGATAATGCTCGAGCACCGCGTTGAAGAAGGTAGAGAAGGGAGGAATCAGGCCAGCCCAGAGGGCCTCTATGAAGATCGGAACCTCGGTGACTGCCCGAGCCATGCGAGCACGAGACGCGGGCCAAGCCACTATCTCTCCCCACTTGTTAAAACTGGAGGCAAGCATGGGGCGCACCTTGTCCATGGCCTCGTCGTTGAGCACCCGAGGCCGGCCGAGCGCCGGCTCAAAGGATGGAGGCGCAGTTGGTGGAGACAGAGGATTCTTCCCCTTTTCGGCTTGTTTCGATGCCATGGCGGTGAAGCAGGCAGAGCGCAAGTCAAACTGGGAGGGCGGAGCAGGGCCTCGAGGAAGCGGGGATATTGGAAGAGCCAAGCATGGCGAAGGAAGAATAGTTGTGTAAGAGGCCGGGGGCGCATAGCCAAGCGGATTCAAAGGCGGCATGGGGAAGCGGAGACGCCCGCGTCCAATCAACCGCCACGCGTCAACCAAGGCCACGGGCTTTTGGAGGCCCGCGGTGCTCCATACTTGACCCTTGGCTTCGCCGCAAAGCCAAGCCCGAGCGCACCTTGGGCCCGGGGGCTACTATCGGCGTCCTGGGAATGGGGGTCCCCAGACTTGCCTACCTGCGGCCCGCGGCGTGGCTAAGCCAGCAGGTCGTACGGCCCATCTTCATCAACAGGCATCCAAGACCCTCGCGAGGGGCCAAGCCTCGTGAGGCGGACGACACAATACCTCCTCTGGACTGGCTAGTCGGGCAGGCTCATGAGGGGCAGAGATAACAAGGCGAGGCAAAACTCACGAGGCTCTCATGACGTGAGCCATGACAATCGACACTAGGCGGGCGCCAGGCGGGCGCCAGCGCGCGCAGCGTCCTTGTTTCCTCTTTGGTGCTAAGGAGGCCAGCGCAGGCGAGGAGTACCGAGGCATCAGGCAAAGTTTGCCATATCAGTGCAACAGGACCAAGACCAGAAGGACAGCAAAACGGAGGTCATCGTGGAGCCCAAGACGGCGTCACCACCAGATCCTTTCGCAGGCGGAGACCACCTTTGTCAGGATAGCTTGTACTAGCTGTCCCCCTTCAAATTTCCCCGCCGTTGTTGGCTCCCTTCTCGTTCGATATTTGGGAAGAGGACCAGGGCCTCTATAAATAGGACTAGCCACCACCATAGGCAAGGACGGATCATCAAGATCATCCCCACACACACAAGTTAGCCAAGCACGAGAACACCTCACCCTCAGGAGGCTATTCTTCCCCTTGTATTGTTCATCATCAGCCCAAGAGGCAATGCACCACCACCACACTGGAGTAGGGTATTACACCACAACGGTGGCACGAACTAGTTTAAATCTTGTGTCTTTCTGTGTTGCGAGTTCGTCGAGTTCGTCTGCGAGTTCGTCGAGTTCATCCACGAGATCATAGCGAGCTAGGGCATAGATCGGTGGGAGGAAAAGACTTCGTGCGCACCCCAGTGTTCGAACCTTAAGGGTTTGCCGGAACCCCACATCCGACAGCTTCTTGCAAACCGGAGCTTCCCTCAATAAGGCTCATGGTTCTGAGAGGGAACGTGTCACCTCCGTGTGCGAAACGACATACGTACACTGCCTTCTACCGCCTTAAATTTTTTACATAGCCAGATTAGACCAAATATAAGTACTGTGATAAATTTTGGAATTATTCCAGGCTTGTTTCACCTTTTTATACATTAATTGAGTTTCTGGGCATTTAATGTGCATAATTCAAATTTGAACTACAAGCACACGCTCCAGTGCACCAAAGTTGTTTGAAAAATCGCATGTGTGTCCTTGGATGAATTTCAAGGTCCCATGCAAGAGATGGGAGTGAAATTCAAACATATGGGCGTCGTGGCTCGGCCGGAAAGATTGAGAAACTTGTCTTGTTAATTCCTGTAATTCCAAAACACGCCTGAAAATCATGAAACTTGGCATGGTGTCATGACATGGCACCAACATGCTGCGATAATATTTTTGGCCGAATTGGGACAAGCTTTGGTGTAAGCTTCTTGCAAACCGGAGCTTCCCTCAAGAAGGCTCGTGGTTCCAAGAGGGAACGTGTCACCTCCATGTGCGAAACGACATACATACACTGCCTTCTCCCGCCTTATTTTTTTACACAGCCAGATTAGACCAAATAGAAGTGTCGTGCTAAATTTTGTAATTATTCCAGGCCCGTTTCGCCTTTTTTATACATTAATTGAGTTTTGGGGCATTTAATGTGCATAATTCAAATTTGAACTACAAGCACATGCTCCAGTGCACCAAAGTTGTTTGAAAATCACATGTGTGTCCGTGGGTGAATTTCTAGGTCCCATGCAAGATATGGGAGTGAAATTCAAACATCTGGGCGTCGTGGCTCGGCCGGAAAGATTGAGAAACTTGGTTATTTAATTCCTGTAATTCCAAAACACGCCGGAAAATCATGAAACTTGGCATGATGTCATGACATGGCACCAACATGCAGCGGTAATTTTTTTGCCTGAATTGGGACAAGCTTTGGTGTAAGCTTCTTGCAAACCGGAGCTTCCCTCAAGAAGTTTCGTGGTTCCGAGAGGGAACGTGTCACCTCCATGTGCGAAACGACATCGTACACTGCCTTCTCTCGCCTTAATTTTTTTACACAGCCAGATTAGACCAAATAGAAGTATCGTGCTAAATTTTGGAATTATTCCGGGTTCGTTTGGCCTTTTTATACATTAATTGAGTTTCTGGGCATTTAATGTGCATAATTCAAATTTGAACTACAAGCACATGCTCTAGTGCACCAAAGTTGTTTGAAACATCACATGTGTGTCCTTGGGTGAATTTCTAGGTCCCATGCAAGAGATGGGAGTGAAATTCAAACATCTGGGCGTCGTGGCTCGGCCGAAAAGATTGAGAAACTTGGTTTTTTAATTCCTGTAATTCCAAAACACGCCTGAAAATCATAAAACTTGGCATGGTCTCATGACATGGCACCAACATGTTGTGGTAATGTTTCTGTCCGATTTGCGAAGGCGCACACATCAACAATCAATCAAGTCATTTTGAACAAGTGATGTCATGTTACAAATCGGAAACGCAAGTATTATTGAAACAATGGGCGTTCGACCTACCAATTACGTGCATCCACGCGTCCCCTTTTTTTATTAGCCAGGAGGTGCCGTGCGGGGTAGCTATTTGAGTATGGGAGGCATGCGATCAGACCCCTGCGTGTGCTCGTCGGGAGGAGAGCCCTTTTGACCGCTACCCACCACGCACCTCCCTCCCAATGTCTCCATTAATGGCGCTCGAGCACCTGTTCTATAATGTGGCTATATGTATCACTGGACTGAGATTTAAGAGAGAAAAATGAAAATCTGAAAAGAAAGTTTTGCATGGATCTTGATGTAAGATCCGACGGACCTATATAGCATCGACTGCGACTTATAGCAAGCATGATGAATATAAGGATGATGACATTGGATAATAATTATCTTACATATTTATAAACATAATTAAAAAAGCCACATGCGGCAACGCCCGATATACACAAGGGCAAAAGAAGAAGGAAGCCACAGCAGGAACTATTCTCCGCGGCGGGCAGCGACGAGCTCCTTTTTGTCCTCAAGATGCTAGTTGAGAGCATCCACGGATTCCTCCACCTGCCTTCTGCACTCGATGCGCGGCATGGCATTCTCGTCCATAAGTTTCTCGACGATGACGCCGGTCCTCTTCAACAAGGAAGTGGTATGCTCTTGCTGCTCCGCACTTCCAACGATCTTCGCCCTCAGCAGGCCGCGCTCGGCCCGGAGCTTTGCATTGCTCTCATTTAGTTGTCAGATGACATCGGTAGACTGTTCAAACGAGGCTTGCGGGTCATCATGCAACCTCGCCCACCTAGAGATCTAATCCCTCTGCCAGAGGACGAGGGCACGCATGCGCCTGTAAGAGTCCTCGCCTGCCTGTGAAGCAATTTCCCAGGCCGCCGCGGCGTGGGAGGACATCTCTGATGCATTCACGGCGCGGTGGGACATCTCTTCTGCTTCCGTGGCGTGGCCGGACCAGTCTGCTGAATCGACGGCGCGGCGGGTCCTCCGTGCTACTTCGGCGGCACGGCCGGACCTCTCTGCTGCTACGGCCGTGCGGCGGGACATGTTGGATGCTATCGCGGAAAGGCGTGACATCTCTCGTGCTCCCGCTTCCAGGCTCGCCTCTCCCTGGTCGCAATCTCTCGACCCAGAACTCACGCTGGCCATGGCGGACGCAAGGGAACGATGATGAATGACTTGTTTGTTTTTGAATTTTTGTGGATGAGGAGTTGAGGAGGAATGTGCAGTCATCTTGGAGTAATAGTATTTATAACCGCGTAGTAATACGCTCCTAAGTGGGAAACCATTTAGGTTCTGATCGATGTGAACAGGTTTGCAATTTGGAATGTGACTAGACGCATGCTCAAAATTTACTAATGGTCATAAGTGCGGCACTATTCCTGGAAGGCGTAACGTGGGCACGTACACCTTCTCGGCCGCGTACATGGCATTTGCACCATAGGGTGCACCGCAATCGGCAATGTCAGCACACGTCTTTTAATTAGAATGGGTGTGCCCGTCTAGCGCACACACGTTGATCTATCTAACTGTTTCACTTTGTTGTGGCTAATCGCAAACAGTTCATCCATGTGAAGTGTATGCCATCAATCGCAGACACTTTGATCTGGCTTACCCGTTTCTGTTATGTTGCCTAAACGCAAACAGTTAATCCTTCTGAAGCATATGCCCTCAATCACACACACCTTGATCTGGTTGACCGTTTCTTTTGTGTTGCCTAATCACAAACAGTTCATCCGAGTGAACCGTATGTTGCATATCGCACACACCTTCATCTGGCTGCCCGTTTCTTTTGTGTTGCCTAATCACAAATAGTTCATCCGAGTGAATTTTATGCTCTATATCGCACACGCCTTCATCAGGCTGCCCATTTCTTTTGTTCCGCCTCATTGCAAATAGTTCATTGGACTGAATGGTATGCCCTGGATCGCACACGCAACTAAAATCTGAACCGTGTTTGATGCATCCTCCATTGCAAACGTTTTCACCTTTTTGACGGTTTTCATACAGCACCGTTTGCGATTACGGCATTGCACACAGTTTCTCGAAGGGTCTCTGATCGTAGTGTCACGTTAGCAGCATCCTGCAGTAGTGTTTCCTTCCCCTGCAAACTGACTCTGTACAACCCTAGACCCCTCCGGTGTGTATATAAACCGGAGGGTTTAGTCCATAGAGGCTATCAGAATTCTCATAGGCTAGACAACTAGGGTTTAGCTATTACGATCACGAGGTATATCAACTCTTGTAACCCCTATACTCATTGAATACAATCAAGCAGGACGTAGGGTTTTACCTCCTTTAAGAGGGACCGAACCTGGGTAAAACATTGTGTCCCCATTGTCCCTTGTTACCATTAACCCTCAGACACACAATTCGGGACCCCCTACCCAAGATCTGCCGGTTTTGACACCGACATTGGTCCTTTCATTGGGAGTTCCATTGTGTCGTCAATAGAAGAATCGATGGCTCGCCTTGTCATCAACAACGACACCACCTCTGGAAGGAGCCTAACTTCGAGACAGGTCCTCCAACTTGGCGGTTTCACCGTGGGTACCCACACAACTGTCAAGCCGACAACGCCCCCCAAACATCACCTCTGCATCGGTCTCGAACACTCCGAAAAGATGGATCTGGCGGATGTCTCGTCCTTAAACGAGCTGCTAGATCGCATTGCCGCCCTGGGGCTAGCAATGGATTATGATCGGATTGGGCTCAAACTTGATCAGAGGGAAATCAATTCCCCGCTGATCACCCATCTGGTAGCAATCATCGAGGAACGAGCCGAAAACACCTCTTCCCCTAAGTTAAAGACCATCTATGTTCGGATCTCCGAGCCCCTCGAGACGGACACCTTCCCTCAGGACGAGACTCCATGTCTTCCGAGCCTAGGGTCAGACATAGGGCCCGGAGAGCACTTGGATCTTCCCAGGCCCGAACTGGCGACCTCAGAGATTTTTCAAGCTCCGGATTCAATCCTGGGTCGGGATACGGGTTATAGCCCACCCACCCACCACAATCAATACTCACCAAGTAATTTAGGCCCTCCAAACATATGTGACTTAATGTATGTATGGAAGCAACCTCAGGAAATGTTCCATCACTTCTGGGCCAGATTCCTCCTTGTTAAAAACAAGATTAAAGATCACTGCGATAACGACACAGTTTCGGTTTTTCATCATAATTGTACGGATGAGGGAATTCTGAACGCCCTTAGCCGCCGTTGCATACAGAATTTTACGAAATTATCACACTTAGTATAGAAGTATTGCGCGATGGAAAGCACATGGAAGGCCCAGAAAGCCCGGTTGGAACCCGCTGCCTTTAAGCAGCCCACTATCCAGGCAAAACGGATTCACCCTTAAGAGGCATCCGATCACACGCCCGTTGACAAGAAAAACAAACCCTTCACAGGATACAGGTCCGTTCTCGACAAATTCTTCGACAAGCCCTGACTGATACATGCGACGCCAAGCACCGAACCAACTCACAACCTTTGGGCATGTTGGGTACTCCGGCAAGTGGCTAAAAGCGGGGAGGCTATCCTCACCGACACTACTCCAGAGAAACATTCTCTGGAAGATGACGATCTTAAAATCTTTAAGGTCTTTGAGACCTTCTCTTCAAATAATCGGTGCAAAAGGGCACACCGCGACCTCGCCAAAATTAACCAAGTAACTACAATGAGCCCACGAAAGGACGCGGTAATAACCTTCACTAGTGACGATGACCCAAGGGCCTGATCAGTCCGAGCACCCGCTGCCCTGGTCTTAAAACCAATTGTGGACGGCTTTCGACTTACCAAAGTGCTCGTGGACAGCGGCAGTGGACTTAAACTCATCTATGAGGATACGCTCGACAAAATGCAAATTGATAGAGCACGCATAGAGCAAAGCAGCCCCACCTTTCGAGGCATCATCCCTAGTCGAGAAGCACTATGTTCGGGGAAAATCAAACTCGATATAGTATTTGGAATGCCTGAGAATTACAGGTCCGAAGAGTTGCTCTTCCACGTGGCCCCCTTCAATAGCGGATATCATGCCCTTTTGGGGTGGGACGCCTTTTCACGCTTTCAAGCCATACCCCATTAAGGGTACATGAAGCTTAAGATGTCGGGGCCTAATGGGATAATCACAATCATAAGTGATACGGATATAACACTCCGCGCCAAAAACAAAATTGCATCTCTGGCCCTAGAGGCATTATTTGAAGACTTTGCGGACGAAGAACTAACCACACTGCGATCCACGGTGGACAAGGATGATGTCATTCTTGATAAGAGACCCAAATCCACCTCTTTCAAACCAGCAGATGAAATGGTTAAATTTCAACTGCACCCGATGGATCCTAACAAAACAACTTCCATTGGAGCACAACTGGATCCGACGGTCGACTCCGCCCTATGAGCATTCCTGCGCAAAAATTGGGACATCTTCGCCTAGCACCCTTCAGACATGCATGGGATCCCACGCAGACTGGCCGAACACAGCCACAACATAATCAAAGGGTTCAAACGAGTGAAACAAACACTACGGCGATTCTTCGAACCCAAACAACAAGCTATGGGGGAGGAGCTAGCCAAACTACTCGAAGCCGGGTTCATTAGAGAAATCAAGCACCCGGATTAGCTAGCCAACTTGGACATGGTGCCGAAAAAGGATAAGTCTTGGCGCCTCTGTGTCAATTTAAAGACCTCAATAAGGCCTGCCCCAAAGACCCTTTCCCATTGCCCTGCATTGACCTGATTATTGACGCAACTGCGGGACATGACTCATTGTGTTTCCTCGACTCTTACTTCGGATACCATCAAATTAAGATGCAGGAGTCCGACCAGGCCGCAATGGCGTTCATTACCCCGTATGGGCCTTTCTGTTTTAAGACTATGCCTTTTGGGCTTAAAACGCTTGTGCCACTTACCAACTCGTGATTCAATCATGTTTAGAAAACCAAATTGGCAAGACAATGGAAGGATATGTGGACGATGTGGTCATCAAGACTAAACACGTCGAATCACTAGTGGACGATCTCTGACTCACATTTGACAACCTCCAAACTTATGACATACGACTCAATCCGAAGAAATGTGTTTTCGGCGTCCCAGCTGGAAAGCTACTCGGGTTCATTGTCTCCAACAGGGGAATTGAAGCAAACCCAGCCAAAATCCGAGACTTGTCACAACTGGCCATACCAACAGACTTAAAGCAGGTCCAAAAACTAGCAGGGTGCATGGCAGCGCTGAGCCGTTTCATCTCCAGATTGGGAGAAAAGGCATTACCACTGTACAGACTGCTTCAACGCACCGACACCTTAGAGTGGACGGATGCGGCTACAACCGGATTGGAAGAAATAAAAGCTTTACTAGCAGGCAACCCGATCCTAGCCGCCCCAAGTGTTGGTGAGCCTATGTTGCTTTATATATCCGCAACTCACCAGGTAGTGAGTGTCGTACTCGTCGTCAAGCGAGGGGAAGAGTGGCATAAATTCCTGATACAAAAACCAGTGTATTACGTATCGCAGGTCCTTACACCATGTAAATCCCGATACCCTCACTACCAAAAGATAGCTTACGCAGTCTTTATGGCATCCCGAAAACTCCAGCGCTACTTTCAAGAGTGCTCGATAACGGTGGCATCAGAAGTACCAGTCAATGAGATTATAAATAACAGGGATGCCACTGGCCGCATAGCCAAATGGGCCATTGAGCTCTTACCATTTGAAATAACATACAAGCCACGCCGAGCTATTAAATCTCAGGTGCTGGCCGACTTCGTCGCCGAGTGGATGGAAGCCGAGCTCCCCAAGGAGTACAGTTCATACTCCAACTAGAACATGTACTTCGACGGCTCTTAAATGCTGGCTGGACTGGGGGCTAGTGTCATTTTGACATCCCCTACAGGGGACATAGTCTGCTACGTGCTTCAAATTATGTACAAAAACTCCAACAATGCAGTCGAATACGAGGCACTTCTACATGGTCTCCGGATGGTTGTTTCCATGGGCATACAACGCCTAGAGGTGCGCGGCGATTCATGAAGGAAATATGCCCTAGAGGCAATAATAAAGTTATTATTTATTTCCTTATATCATGATAAATGTTTATTATTGATGCTAGAATTGTATTAACCGGAAACATAATACATGTGTGAATACATAGACAAACAAAGTGTCACTAGTATGCATCTACTTGACTAGCTCGTTGATCAAAGATGGTTATGTTTCCTAGCCATAGACATGAGCTATCATTTGATTAACGGTATCACATCATTAGGAGAATGATGTGATTGACTTGACCCATTCTGTTAGCTTAGCACTTGATCGTTTAGTATGTTGTTATTGCTTTCTTCATGACTTATACATGTTCCTATGACTATGAGATTATGCAACTCCCGTTTACCGGAGGAACACTTTGTGTGCTACCAAACGTCACAACGTAACTGGGTGATTATAAAGGTGCTCTACAGGTGTCTCCGAAGGTACTTGTTGAGTTGGCGTATTTCGAGATTAGGATTTGTCACTTCGATTGTCGGAGAGGTATCTTTGGGCCCTCTCGTTAATGCACATCACTATAAGCCTTGCAAGCAATGTGACTAATGAGTTAGTTATAGGATGATGCATTACGGAATGAGTAAAGAGACTTGCCGGTAACGAGATTGAACTAGGTATTGAGATACCGACGATCGAATCTCGGGCAAGTAACATACCGATGACAAAGGGAACAACGTATGTTGTTATGCGGTTTGACCGATAAAGATCTTCGTAGAATATGTAGGAGTCAATATGAGCATCCAGGTTCCGCTATTGGTTATTGAACGGAGACGTGTCTCGGTCATGTCTACATAGTTCTCAAACCCATGGGGTCCGCACGCTTAAAGTTTGGTGACGATCGGTATTATGAGTTTTTGTGTTTTGATGTACCGAAGGTAGTTCGGAGTCCCAGATATGATCACGGACATGACGAGGAGTCTCTAAATGGACGAGACGTAAAGATCGATATATTGAACAACTGTATTCGGACACCGGAAGTGTTCCGAGTGGTTTCGGATAAAAACTGGAGTACCGAGGGGTTACCGGAACCCCCCGGAGGAGTTAATTGGGCCTCATGGGCCTTAGTGGGAGAAGAGGAGGGGCGGCCAGGGCAGCCGCGTGACCCCTCCCCCTCTAGTCCGAATTGGACAAGGAGGGGGGCGGCGCCCCCCTTTTTCCTTCTCCTCCTCTCTCCCTTCCTTCCCTCTCCTACTCCAACAAGGAAAAGGAGGAGTCCTACTCCCGGTGGGAGTAGGACTCCCCCCCTGGCGCGCCCTCCTCCTGGTCGGCCACCTCCCCCCTTGCTCCTTTATATACGGGGGCAGGGGCACCCTAGGACATACAAGTTGATCTGTTGATCTATTCCAGCCGTGTGCGGTGCCCCCCTCCACCATATTCCACCTCGGTTATATCGTAGCGGTGCTTAGGTGAAGCCCTGCGTCGGTAGCGACATCATCACCGTCATCACGCCGTTGTGCTGATAGAACTCTCCCGTGAAGATCTGCTGGATCGGAGTTTGTGGGACGTCATCGAGCTAAACGTGTGCTGAACTCGGAGGTGCCGTACGTTCGGTACTTGGATCGGTCGGATCGTGAAGACGTACGACTACATCAACCGCGTGGTGCTAACGCTTCCGCTTTTGGTCTACAAGGGTACGTGGACACACTCTCCCCTCTCGTTGCTATGCATCACCATGATCCTGAGTGTGCGTAGGAAATTTTTTGAAATTACTATGTTCCCCAACAATTCAAACCTCGTGATATCCCGGATAAATGTAGAGTTCGATGCAAAATATCCAAAAATGGCGACGTACCGAAACACCGTATGAAAAATATCGGCTCGGTTTGAGGGGCTTGAGTTTCATCACGTCGCTCGAGATAGTAACTAGGCAGCGGACATCCTTGCTCGAATGGGCGCCAAATGCGACCCCGTCCCACCTAACACCTTTGTGGAAAGCCTCTTTAAGCCATCCGTGGTGTGGCAGGATGAGAGCGACAATGCCAGTCCAGACTTGATCATACCCCCAGCAGCCGAACACAATACGGATATCATCGGGGGTTCGATACCGCAATAACACCCTCTGCTCATGAAATCATGGCTATTATCACTCCATGGACTGAACTCTTCCTGGCCTACCTTAATAGGCAGGAGATTCCTAATGATCAAAATGAGGCCCGTCGCATAGTCCGACGTTCTAAAGCCTACAAGGTCCACGAAGGTGAACTATAGAAGAAAAGCACTACCAGAGTCCTTCAAAGGTGCATCTCTGAAGAGGAGGGACGGCAACTCTTGGCTGAAATACATGCTGGTCTGGGCGTCCATCATGCCGCAGCTCAGGCCCTCGTAAGCAAGGCCTTCCGAACAGGTTTCTTCTGGCCAATGACCCGAGCAGATGCACAAGCCCTTGTACAACATTGTGTGGGATGTCAGCTTTTCGCCAATCAAAGCCATATGCCTCCCACTGCCTTAAGAACAATCCCCATTACTTGGCCTTTCGCGGTCTGGGGGCTAGACATGGTCGGACCCCTTAAAGGGGGGAAGCCACAAAAAGAAATACTTACTGGTCATGGTGGATAAATTCACTAAATGGATAGAGGCCAAACCGGTAAAAACGGCTGAAGCAGGGCCAGTGATCGACTTTATATCTGGTGTAGTACACCGTTATGGTGTCCCACATAACATCATCACTGATACTGGCTCTAATTTTACAACTGATGAGGTAAAGAACTGGTGTTCTAACTTGGGCATTAAACTCGACTATGCATCCGTCTACCACCCTCAAACAAATGGTTAGGTTGAAAGGGCCAATGGCTTGATAATAAGCGGCATTAAACCCAAACTGGTGCGCTCCCTACAGGAGTTAGATAAGCACTGGGTCGAGGAACTCGATTCCATACTCTGGGGGCTGCGAACTATGCCTAATCGAACAACCGGATACACACCTTTTTCATGGTGTACGGCGTAGAGGTTGTCTTGCCGTGCGGCATTATTCATGAATCACCTCGAGTGCGCATGTACGAAGAGAGAGAGAGAGAGAGAGAGAGAGAGAGAGAGGCCAAGCTCGATCGGCAGGATGACCTAGACGGCCTTGAAGAGGAGTGTGATGTTGCACGAGCCTGTTCCGCATTTTATCAACAACAGGCTAGGCGATACCAAAGCAGAGAACTGCGGGCCAAGACTTATAATGTTGGCGAACTTGTTTTGCATCTCCCAGAGAAGGAGAACCAAAATGTGAGGGGCCCTTCATCATATATGAAGTTCTCACAAGAGGAGCCTATCGCCTTCGTAATGCATCGGATAATCGCCTTGAGCCAAACCCCTGGAACGCTGCTCGGCTCCGATGATTCTACGGATAGTTCGGACGCATCCTTTCTATTATTCTAAATTTCCTTTTTTTTCTCTCTTTCTCTCCTCTTCTTTTTAGTTTTTCCTTTTTTTCCCCAGGGTATGTTTGGATCCGACGAACTATTAGGGGTACACATCTTTAAATGTATACACCCCACTATACCTGGGGGCTTCCTTGACGAAGCTTATTACTAAAAGCTTAGGGCTTACATTGTCTATGTCGTTTGTTATACACACTTTTTGCCATTATATGCACCTCTATGACTTAAGTTTTTGCCAAGCTGGTTGCCTCACTCGTGTGTTTATACCCTATGTTCTTGATTGTTCGGCTAGGGCATAAAGGGAGCACCTCTGCGATAGTTACAGCCGGGTAATCCGGACATGTACCTCAGACGGGCGAAGCCGAAAGCTAGCGTTCTTAAGAGAATAATTGGTCGGCAAAAAATGACAGATCATTTACGTTTTATAACCCTTCAAAATTCATGCAGTATAGGCTCCCTATATTCGGATCAAGGCCTAAGCATGCCAACCCAGGGAAAGGAACCCTTAACGGAACTATTTTCCTTGGAAGATCTTCCTTACGTTCAAAACAGTAATATAACATAACTCCCCGAACAAATTTTGTCTGTTTGAGCAATATGACTGGATTGCCTAGTTTTCGGACATAGGGAATGTTTCTTACATTCCAAAATGGTATCCAGAAACACTCCACCTTCTTGGTTCGGAGGCCGAAGCCGAAAGTCTGCGATGACAAATTTTGACATGTTCGGTTGGAGATAAGTTCGGTGATAAAAGCACATTGATACATAGAATTGAACGCCTACTCTATATCTATGCCATCTATAAGACTGTCTAAACTACAGTCTTCTTGCGAGTACTTCGCAGCTGTCATCACTTGGTCATATACCAAGTTCACGGGAATCTCTTTTCCGTCGGGTCCCTGAGGTCCAACCCGGGCCATATGGTTCGGATCAAGTCCGGTGTAGCGTGTTTTAACCATCGCCCACGCCTCCTGTGCACCTTCCCGACATGCGGACGCCTTCCATAGCTCGAAATGGCGCCGGGCACCTTTGAACAGGTTCGCCAACCCCTCCATACTTTCTGGAGGGGCATCGAACGGCCATAAAGTGTTCGCCATACTTTTCATAGCTTCCTGGGCTCGTTCATGCACCACGAACAGTTCCTTAAGCACGTCGCCTCAAAATCCGGATACTTCCTCTTCAGGCCGACCGGTTAGCAGACCTGCAACAACAACAAAGTTGTGAAAATCCGAACTATGGGATACTATGAATCCTTTGGATAGGTCAAAAGGTCATATCGAATATGCCGCCTTTCAACTTCTTATTTTCTTTCTGTGGGGTCGATAACTGAGCCTTTAATCTCTTTATCTCTTTGGCTTGTTTATCTTTTTCCTCTTCAAGCTTTTTTTCTTTTTATCGGTGGTCACTGTGGCTTTCTTCATATCCGCCAGCTCCATGGTGACGGCATTCAGCTTCGTCTGGTTTGTTTTCAGCTCCTGGGATAGTGCATTGTTCTTCTCCCTAAGAACCTGCAGGTCATAACGATCCTTAAATCGGTTGGCCTAAACCACTTCAAGTCTCGGGGTCTACTGCATATATCTATTAAATTTGCACAAGTTATTACCTGCATATCCTTTGAGAATAGATGCATAACTCCAGCAAGTCCGTCCCGGGCTGCCCGGATATATGCATCCATGAAGCTGAGGGCGGTGAATTCATGTTTAGTAAAAACTAGAGCGCGCATGGCCTTTTTTAGTCGGCGATGATTCATCACACTCTCCACCTCCAAATTTGTGACAGATACGTCATCCAAATCCTCGTGAGGGGGTGGATCTGGTACTGTATCAGCTCTCGTCCTGATTGACGAGCCTGGGGCCGGGTTAACCGATACACGGCTAGTAGGACGTTTGCCCACCGTTTGTCGTGTGCTCCTCCTAACATAAAGGCGGAGGAGAAGTTCTACGATTTCATCTCATGCTTAGGCACATATCAAAAGACGCACCTCTTTGAAGAAGGAGGGGGCTCGGCGGTGCTTTCGGCTTCCTTTCGTTTCGAACGATCACCCTGCGTAGAGGCCGCTCTCGATGGAGTACATCCTGTGGAGCGCCGATCCTATAAAACACATTTTGATGTGAAGGATAGGGTGTAAACATGGGCTCCTTTCTGAGGAAGTTTTCCGAATACTTACGATGGAGAAGGGATAAATATGCGGGTAGTCGACCGTAATTGCCACCTCTGAGCCGTCAAGGCTCGCCTAATAAAATATCAAGATCCTCGCGGAAGCCGGGGTCTTCGTTGCGAGCGTGATCCTCTGGCTGTGGGGAGGGACAATGAATGTTCTCGACCTCCTTCCTTCATAATTGTTTCAAGACAACAAGAACAATTTGATTAGCATACCTCGATAATGAGGTGGAATAGTGCTGATAATCAGAAAAACTTACCCATTCAATGGGGTTGTACATGGAAAAGACTTCTCAGCAGTTTAAGCGAAGAAAGTCTTCTTTCTCCCCCTTATACAGATCGGTCAGTTTGGCCGGGGTATCTGGGCCCTTGCATCTGTAGCGAGACGTGTCGTCTTCTCTGTTATAACACCATAAAGGAGTTACTCTGGACTGAAGGTGATGAATACATTGTTTTATTGTGATGGCCATAACTTCGATTATCGAGAGCTCGGAATGAGCCAGTAATCTGACCTTACTGACCAACCTCTTTACTTCTGCATTGTCTTCCTCCTTGGGACTCGGGGGGCGCCAATTGAGGCGTTTCTTTAAAGGAGCACTGGATAATTCGGGGAGGTCGCACCGAACTAGGTCCAAAAGGGGGGCGTCCTCAATATAGAACCATTCCGAAGACCATTCTTGGGATATCTCCTTGGGAGTTCCAATAGGGTAGCCTTATCCGGCTATGCGCCATACTTCGGCGCCGCCCACTTCAAATATGGAAGCCCCTTGATGGCGAGGGACGAGGCAAAAGAACTTTCTCCATAGTTCGAAATGTGCCTCGCAGCCCAGAAATAGTTCGTAGAGAGCGACAAAGCCCGAGATGTGTAGAATCGAACCTGGGTGAGATTGTGTAGTTGGATTCCGTAGAACTCCAACAGGCCCCTGAGAAAGGGATGGATTGGGAATCCTAAGCCCCGCAAGAGAAACGAACGAATAATACCCTCTCCTCCTTGTTGGGGTTGGGGAAATTTTCTGCTAGCACGTCATTGCCGATCAAGGCTAATCCCGCTCGCATAGGGACTAGATCTGTGAGAGGGAGATATCCATGTGTCTGAAGTCCACTCAGCTGAAGATGGGACATGGAGCAGCTCCGCCAATCACCCTCTTGAGGGCCATGAGGGCGTGAAGAAGAGCTGGGAGCGCTGGCCATGATTTGAAGTTTTCTGTGGCTAGTTCTGATGTTCTCTGCACGATGTGGATGGCACTTGGGGATCTAACCTCTTTATATAGGCGCCGTCCCAGTGTGGTCAGGGGTTTATTTGTAAAACATTACGGACCGTTCGCATTCATCCGGTGTGTGGAAATCGAGGTGACGACAAAAAAGGAGTCATAAAGGCAGAACATGAAAGTCAGGGCCGGATTGTTATCCATCCGAGGTATAATGAAGAACCAGCCTTGCAAAAGCCGAAGACAGAAGCTGGATAGTACATTGTCATTTGAAGGTCAGTTTGGGGGCTACTGAGGGAGTCCTGGATTAGGGGGTCCTCGGGTGTCCGGACTATTTGATATGGGCCGGACTGATGGGTCTTGAAGATGAAAGCAGAAAGACTTTCCCTCGTGTCCAGGAAGGACACCTGTATGCGTGGAAGGCAAGTTTGGTGTCCGGATATGTTATGTCCTTCCCCTTCAAACCAACTCTGTACAACCCTAGACCCCTCCGTTGTGTATATAAACTAGAGGGTTTAGTCCGTAGAGGCTATCAGAATGCTCATAGGCTAGACAAGTAGGGTTTAGCTATTACGATCTCGAGGTAGATCAACTCTTGTAACCCCTATACTCATTGAATACAATCAAGCAGGATGTAGGGTTCTACCTCCTTTAAGAAGGCCCGAACTGTTGGGGAACGCAGTAATGTCAAGAAAATCCCTACGCACATGCAAGATCATGGTGATGCATAGCAACAAGAGGGGAAGAGTGTTGTCCATGTACCCTCGTAGACCGTAAGTGGAAGCGTTATGACAACGCAGTTGATGTAGTCGTACATCTTCACGACCGATCCTAGTACCAAAACTATAGCACCTCCGTGATTTGCACACATTCGGCTCGGTGACGTCCCACAAACTCAGGATCCAGCGGAGTGTCGAGGGAGAGCTTCATCAGCACGACGGTGTGATGACAGTGATGATGATGCTACCGGAACAGGGCTTCGCCTAAGCACCGCTACGATATGACCGAGGTGGATTATGGTGGAGGGGGGCACCGCACACGGCTAAGAGATCAATGATCAACTTGTGTGTCTATGGGGTGCCCCATCCCCCGTATATAAAGGAGTGGAGAAGGGGGAGGGTCGGCCCTCTACTATGGCGTGCCCTGGGGAGTCCTACTCCCACCGGCAGTAGGATTCCCCCCTTCCATGTAGTAGGAGTAGGAGAAGGAAAGGGAAGAGAGAAGAGAAGGAAGGAGGGGGCGCCGCCCCTCCCCCTAGTCCAATTAGGACTAGGCCTTGGGGGGCGCGGCCTGCCCTAGGCAGCTGATACGTCTCCCTCGTATCTACTTTTCCAAACACTTTTTACCTTGTTTTGGACTCTAACTTGTATGATTTGAATGGAAGTAACCAGGACTGGCGCTATTTTCAGCAGAACTGCCATGATGTTGTTTTATGTGCAGAAAACAAAAGTTCTCGGAATGACCTGAAACTCCACGGAATACCTTACAATAAATAATAAAAAATCCTCGCCAAAGATGAAGACCAGGGGCCCACACCCTGTCCACGAGGGTGGGGGCGCGCTCGCCTACCTCGTGGGCCCCCTGGAGACCTCCCAACTCCAACTCCAACTCTATATATTTGCTTTCGGGGAGAAAAAAATAGGAGAGAATATTTCATCATGTTTTACGATACGGAGCCGCCGCCAAGCCCTAAAACCTCTCGGGAGGGCTGATCTGGAGTCCGTTCGGGGCTCCGGAGAGGGGGATTCGTCGTCGTCATCATCAACCATCCTCCATCACCAATTTCATGATGCTCACCGCCGTGCGTGAGTAATTCCATCGTAGGCTTGCTGTACAGTGATGGGTTGGATGAGATTTACCATGTAATCGAGTTAGTTTTGTTAGGGTTTGATCCCTAGTATCCACTATGTTCTGAGATTGATGTTGCTATGACTTTGCTATGCTTAATGCTTGTCGCTAGGGCCCGAGTGCCATGATTTCAGATCTGAACCTATTATGTTTTCATCAATATATGAGAGTTCTTGATCCTATCTTGCAAGTCTATAGTCACCTATTATGTGTTATGATCCGTTAACCCCGAAGTGACAATAATCGGGATACTTACCGGTGATGACCGTAGTTTGAGGAGTTCATGTATTCACTATGTGCTAATGCTTTGTTCCGGTTCTCTATTAAAAGGAGGCCTTAATATCCCTTAGTTTCCATTAGGACCCCGCTGCCACGGGAGGGTAGGACAAAAGATGTCATGCAAGTTCTTTTCCATAAGCACGTATGACTATATTCGGAATACATGCCTACATTACATTGATGAATTGGAGCTAGTTCTGTGTCACCCTATTTTATGATTGTTACATGATGAACCACATCCGGCGTAATTATCGATCACTGATCCGATGCCTACGAGCTTTCCATATACTGCTTTACGCTTATTTACTTTCCCGTTGCTATTGTTACAATCACTACATAATACCAAAAATATTACTTTGCTTTCATTACTCTTTTGTTACCGTTACCACCACTATCATATTACTTTGCTGCTAAACACTTTGCTGCAGATACTAAGTTTCCAGGTGTGGTTGAATTGACAACTCGGCTGCTAATGCTTGAGAATATTCTTTGGCTCCCCTTGTGTCGAATCAATAAATTTGGGTTGAATACTCTACCCTCGAAAACTGTTGTGATCCCCATTACTTGTGGGTTATCAAGACTAATTTCTGGCACCGTTGCCGGGGAGCATAGCTCTATTCTTTGAGTCACTTGGGATTTATATCTGCTGGACACTATGAAGAATTTGAAAGACGCTAAGACAACAATTTATCCCTCAACTACGAGGGGAGGTAAGGAACTGCCATCTAGCTCTGCACTTGATTCACCTTCTGTTATGAGTAAGCTTGCGACACCTAAACCTGCTTCTGCTATTCGTTCTGATATGTCGCATGTTATTGATGATGCTACTTCTGCTATACATGATACTTATGATGAAACTACTTCTATGCTTGATACTACTGTGCCACTTGGTGATTTTCTCGAGGAACGACTTGCTAGGGCTAGAGAGATTGAAAATATTGAATCTGATTATGATGATGAAAGTGATGATGAAGAATCACTTGTTATTCCTGAGGGTTATTTATTTGATCAAGAAGCTTCTTTAGCTATTTTAGCTTGCAAAGATAGATATGAACTCAAAAGGTTATTAGCTAAATGGAATAAGCAATCTCTAAATGCTAGGATGAAACCTGACCTGCTTTTGCTACTTCACCTATCTGTGTTACTGATAAGGATTATGAATTCTCTGTTGATCCTAATATAATTACTTTAGTTGAATCTGATCCTTTTCATGGCTATGAATCTGAAACTGTTGTGGCACATCTTACTAAATTAAATGATATAGCCACCCTGTTCACTAATGATGAGAGATCTCGCTACTTTTATATCCTTAAAATATTTCCGTTCTCATTAAAGGGTGATGCTAAGATATGGTTTAGTTCTCTTGATCCTGGTTGCGTGCGTAGCCCCCAGGATATGATTTACTACTTCTCTGCTAAATATTTCCCTGCTCATAAGAAACAAGCTGCTTTAAAGGAAATATACAACTTTGTGCAAATTAAAGAAGAGAGTCTCCCACAAGCTTGGGGGAGGCTTCTCAAGTTACTTAATGCTTTGCCTGATCATCCTCTTAAGGAAAATGAAATACTTGATATCTTTTATAATGGACTAACCGATGCTTCCAGAGATTACCTGGATAGTTGTGTTGGTTCTCTTTTCAGGGAAAGAACACCGGATGAAGCTGAAATCTTATTGAATAATATGTTGACAAATGAAAATAATTGGGCACCTCCTGAGCCAGCTCCTGCTCCCATTAATGATCCTATTCCTAAACCAACTCCTAAGAAGAGAGGTGTTCTATTTCTCAGTCCCGAAGATATGCAAGAGGCAAAGAAATCTATGAAAGAAAAAGGTATTAAAGCTGAAGATGTTAAGAATTTACCTCCTATTGAAGAAATACATGGTCTTAATTTACCGCCTGCCGAAGAAACATATGATCTTGATCCTTTACTTATTGAAGAACCTCCAGACCTCGATAACCCGACACAGGTAGTAAAGGTAAATTCTCTCTATAGATATGATAGAGTTGAAATCCCTCCTACTAAAATTGCTAGTCAATGCTTGGATGAGTTTGATAATTTTATGTTTAAGCAAGAAGACTTCAATGCTTATTTTGGTAGACAATTAAAACAAGATGCTGATATGATTAAATACTTGGGTGATTATATGGCTAATATTAGAGGTGAACTTAAACTTGTTAGCAAACATGCTTCTATGGTTACCACTCAAGTAGAACAAGTACTTAAAGCTCAAAAGGAATTGCTCAATGAGATGAATAGTAAGAAAAATGATTATGTTGTTAAAGTGGCTACTAGAACTGGTAGAATGACTCAGGAACCTTTGTATCCTGAAGGCCACCCTAAGAGAATTGAGCAAGATTCTCAGAGAAATAATATTGATGCACCTAGTTCTTCTAAAAAGAAGAAAAAGAAAAATGATAGAACTGTGCAAACTTCTAGTGAACCTATTGCTGAACCACCTGATAATCCAAATGATATCTCTATGTCTGATGCTGAAACACAATCTGGCAATGAACATGAACCTAATGAAAATGTTAATGATGATGTTCATAATGATGCTCAACCTAGTAATGATAATGATGTAGAAATTGAACCTGCTGTTGATCTTGATAACCCACAATCAAAGAATCAACGTTATGATAAGAAAGACTTTGTTGCTAGGAAACATGGTAAAGAAAGAGAGCCTTGGGTTCAGAAACCCATGCCTTTTCCTCCCAAACCATCCAAGAAAAAGGATGATGAGGATTTTGAGCGCTTTGCTGAAATGATTAGACCTATCTTTTTGCGTATGCGATTGACTGATATGCTCAAAATGAATCCTTATGCTAAGTACATGAAAGATATTGTTACAAATAAAAGAAAGATACCAGAAGCTGAAATTTCCACCATGCTTGCTAATTATACTTTTAAGGGTGGAATACCAAAGAAACTTGGAGATCCAGGAGTACCTACTATACCATGCTCCATTAAAAGAAACTATGTTAAAACTGCTTTATGTGATCTTGGAGCCGGTGTTAGTGTTATGCCTCTCTCTTTATATCGTAGACTTGACTTGAATAAGTTGACACCTACTGAAATATCTTTGCAAATGGCTGATAAATCAACTGCTATACCTGTCGGTATTTGTGAGGATGTGCCTGTTGTGGTTGCAAACGTTACTATTTTAACGGACTTTGTTATTCTTGATATTCCCGAGGACGATAGTATGTCTATTATTCTTGGAAGACCTTTTCTTAATACTGCAGGGGCTGTTATTGATTGCAACAAAGGCAATGTCACTTTTCATGTTAATGGTAATGAGCATACGGTACACTTTCCGAGGAAACAACCTCAAGTTCATAGTATCAATTCTATCGGAAAAATTCCATCGATTATATCTGGAGGTTTTGAATTTCCTCTTCCTACTATCAAGAAGAAATATGATATACTTATTATTGGGGATGTGCATATCCCCGTTGAGGTAACCTAGTGTTATTCGAAATTTCTCCGGTTTCATGTTAATCGAATGAGTTTGTTAGCAAGACTTGATCAACCTTGTTAGTGGATTCCTTTTGATGAGCATGAGATGGATGAAACTAGAAGCACAACCTTCTGTACCCTCTCTATACTTTCTGTTATTTAGTTGAAATAAAGTAAAAATAGTATTTTCTGTCTGTTTCCTGATTTATCCGTGCAATATAAAAATGTCCCGAAAATAAAAGTCCTTGGAATGACATGCCAATTTAATATGATTTTATCGAGAATATTTGAGGATTTATGGTGCAAAAATTACCGCGGGGGGAGCTGCCACCTGGTCACGAGGGTGGAGGGCACGCCCTACCCCCTGGGCGCGCCCCCTGCCTCGTGGGCCCATGGTGGCCCTCCTCCACTTATTCCTGCACCCATCCTCTTCTTCTTCCTCCCACAAACACGAAAAACCAACTCAAGCACGAGTTCCAGCCCTCTTTGCTGCCATTTTCGATCTCCTTGCTCAAAGCACCTCTCACAAAACTGCTTGGGGAGATTGTTCCTTGGTATGTGACTCCTCCATTGGTCCAATTAGTTTTTGTTCTAGTGCTTTATTCATTGCAAATTTTTGCTGCTTAGGTGACCCTGTTCTTGAGCTTGCATGTCAAATTTATATGGTCAAAAGTAGTTTTGATGCATGATATAGGCTCTAGGCACTTGTAGGAGTGGTTGCTATCAATATTATTGAGTTTGGTTTACTTTTATTTTGAAGTTACTAAAAATTTCAGAATTTTTCAGAAAATGATGAGGAGACTTTTGAGGGGCTCATCGAGCCAAAGCTCGAAGGAGAAGGCACCGAAGCCTAAGTATAATTTGCCTCGCACCGCGGAGGTTCGGGCGTGTGAATGGCCTTCCGAGGATTTCTTAAGAGCAGCCGGGATTTATGAAGATTTTCATGAGTTGGCTCAGACTGCAGGCCTTACCGCTTTCCTCCACGACCAATGCAATCAGTATCTCTTGCTCACAAATACCTTTGTGCAAAAATTTCATTTTCATTCTAGGAACTCACCACCTACGGTGGAATTTCATTTATATGATGAGCATAAGGAGATGTCACTTTATGATTTCTGTCGGACTTGTTTAGTCCCTTTTGGGGGCAAGACAGAAGAACCACATCGCGATGATGTGGAGGGGTTTATTGACACTATCACTGTAGGGGAAACAAGGAAGGTTTCCGAGGCACGAATCACTAGCATACATTTTCCTGTTTTACGCTACTTTGCATTATTTGCTAGTCGTTGCTTAATTGGTCGCGGAAACTGTGGAAACCTGAGTATCCCTGATATTATCATTTTGCACCACGGCTTATACGGTGATAACTATTTTAGTATGGGCGGCATTATTGCTAGACGGTTAAGTATGAACCGTACTAAGGGTCCCATCTTTGGAGGCATCTATGCTACACGCCTAGCTGCACATTTTAACATACCTATTAGGCATGCTGAGAAGGAAGAGAAAGTGTTGCCCCGTGTTTATCTAGATTATAAAAGTATGGTAGCACATGATTTTATTGTTAAGAATAGGGAAGGAGAGCTTAAATATCAATTGTTCTTTAATAAACATCATCCTGAGACTGTTACCTCGCCCGCTCCTTCTTTGTTTGATTTGACTGTAGGCACGTACCTTGTTCCATTGGCGGCTATTCACGCCTACCGGAACCCTGCACCAGCCCCGGAACCGGAACCACAAGAGGAGCCTCCATGACAGTCTGTTTATTCTTGGGATCCGGAGATGGTTGTCAGCCAATGGCAGTCAGAGTCTTCTTCGTCGCAGTACGACCCCAGCTACACCTACAGGTATCCGCCAGGGTATCCCTGGCAATAAACCAACTTAGACCAAAAGCCTAAGCTTGGGGGAGTATGTATTTCTCACCGACATTACATTTATGTTCACACACTCATTGCTAGATGCCGGTGTTCATACTTTTTCATTGTATCATCCATGCTAGTTTATTTCCTTTTATGATTTCTTCTTGTGTGTTTGATAAACCTTAAGAAAAACCAAAAAAATTAGTAGTAGTTTACTTTTCTTGCTGTAGTAATAATTAAAAAGAAAAACCCAAAAATATTTCCTGTTCTTCTTTTGCTTGTTGGGAGCTTTCCCGTGTAAATAGTTTTATTTGTTTTCTTTGGGGGTCAGTAGGAGAAGACCATGATTAAATTGTTGAAGTGGCTCTTATATGCTTTATTGTTGATTTAACCAATAGCCCATATTGCTTTGTCTTCTCGTGTTTATTGAATGCTCGCAAATTCCAGCTTAGTCCAATGCACGTGCACTCTTATTATTATTCACATCATTCGGTCATGCAAGTGAAAGGCAATTATGATGATATATGATGGACTGACTGAGATGAGAAAATTTGGTATGAACTCAACCTCTTTTGTTTTTGTAAATATGGTGAGTTCATCGTTCTTGATTCAGCTTGTTATGAATAAACATGTTTGCGATGACAATTAGAGATCATAGTTGCTTGTGCCATGCTTGATTAGCTATGAGTTATAATGGTTTACCTTGCGTGCCAACATGCTATTGAGATGGTTATGATGTGGTATGATGGGGTGGTATCCTCCTTTGAATGATTTAAGTGACTTGACTTGGCACATGTTCACGCATGTAGTTGAAACAAATCAACATAGCCTTCACGATATTTATGTTCATGGTGGATTATATCCTACTCATGCTTGCATCCAATGTTTATTAATTTTAATGCATGTACATGGCTGTTGTCGCTCTCTAGTTGGTCGCTTCCCAGTCTTTTGCTAGCCTTCACCTGTACTAAGCGGGAATACTGCTTGTGCATCCAATCCCTTAAACCCCAAAGTTATTCCAGATGAGTCCACTATACCTTCCTATATGCGGTATCTACCTGCCGTTCCAAGTAAATTTGTATGTGCCAAACTCTAAACCTTCAAATAATCATCCTGTTTTGTATGCTCGAATAGCTCATGTATCAACTAGGGCTGTCTGTATCTTCCATGCTAGGCGGGTTATTCTCAAGAGGAGTGGACTCCGCTCCTCACTCACGAGAAAATGGCTGGTCACCGGGATGCCCAGTCCCATGCTTTATGCAAACTAAATCAAAATAATTGCAAAACAAAACTCCCCCTGGGACTGTTGTTAGTTGGAGGCACTCGTTGTTTCGAGCAAGCCATGGATTGATGTTTGTTGGTGGAGGGGGAGTATAAACTTTACCATTCTGTTTGGGAACCGCCTATAATGTGTGTAGCATGGAAGATATCGCCATCTCTTGGTTGTTATGTTGACAATGAAAGTATACCGCTCAAAATATTATTCACCTCTATTTCAAAACCGAGCTCTGGCACCTCTACAAATCCCTGCTTCCCTCTGCGAAGGGCCTATCTATTTACTTTTATGTTGAGTCATCACCCTCTTATTAAAAGCACTAGCTGGAGAGCGCAGCTGTCATTTGCATTCATCACTGTTAATTTATATTGGTTGTGAATATGATTGCATCTCTTTTACCATGAATTACAATGTCTAGTCAGTCCTTGATCTTTAAAGGTGCTTTGCATTTATGTTTTGCGGTCTCAGAAAGGGCTAGCGAGATACCATCTTGTTATATCATATTATGATTGTTTTGAGAAAGTGTTGTCATCCGAGATTTATTATCATGGCTTGATAGTTTATTATGCTATTGATATGGGTAATCATGAGGCCTGAGAATTATTGCAAATGTGGTTAGTTATAATCTTTTCTGAAAACTTAAATGCTAGCTTGACATATTTATAACAACAAGAGCAAACAGAGTTTGTAAAAGTTTTTCTATATTTCTTTCAGTTTGTCAACTGAATTGCTTGAGGACAAGCAAGGGTTTAAGCTTGGGGGAGTTGATACGTCTCCGTCGTATCTACTTTTCCAAACACTTTTGCCCTTGTTTTGGACTCTAACATGTATGATTTGAATGGAAGTAACCAGGACTGACGTTGTTTTCAGCAGAACTGCCATGATGTTGTTTTATGTGCAGAAAACATAAGTTCTCGGAATGACCTGAAACTCCACGGAATATCTTACAATAAATAATAAAAAATCCTTGCCAAAGATGAAGACCAGGGGGCCCACACCCTGTCCACAAGGGTGGGCCCCCCTAGGGCGCGCCCACCTACCTCGTGGGCCCCCTGGAGACCTCCCGACTCCAACTCCAACTCTATATATTTGCTTTCGGGGAGAAAAAAATAGGAGAGAAGATTTCATTGCGTTTTACGATACGGAGCCGCCGCCAAGCCCTAAAACCTCTCGGGAGGGCTGATCTGGAGTCCGTTCGGGGCTCCGGAGAGGGGGATTCGTCGCCGTCGTCATCATCAACCATCCTCCATCACCAATTTCATGATGCTCACCACCATGCGTGAGTAATTCCATCGTAGGCTTGCTGTACGGTGATGGGTTGGATGAGATTTACCATGTAATCGAGTTAGTTTTGTTAGGGTTTGATCCCTAGTATCCACTGTGTTCTGAGATTGATGTTGCTATGACTTTGCTATGCTTAATGCTTGTCACTAGGGCCCGAGTGCCATGATTTCAGATCTGAACCTATTATGTTTTCATCAATATATGAGAGTTCTTGATCCTATCTTGCAAGTCTATAGTCACCTATTATGTGTTATGATCCGTTAACCCCGAAGTGACAATAATCGGGATACTTACCGGTGATGACCGTAGTTTGAGGAGTTCATGTATTCACTATGTGCTAATGCTTTGTTCCGATTCTCTATTAAAAGGAGGCCTTAATATCCCTTAGTTTCCATTAGGACCCCGCTGCCACGGGAGGGTAGGACAAAAGATGGCATGCAAGTTCTTTTCCATAAGCACGTATGACTATATTCGGAATACATGCCTACATTACATTGATGAATTGGAGCTAGTTCTGTGTCACCCTATGTTATGACTGTTACATGATGAACCACATCCGGCATAATTATCCATCACTGATCCGATGCCTACGAGCTTTCCATATACTGGTTTACGCTTATTTACTTTCCCGTTGCTATTGTTACAATCACTACATAATACCAAAAATATTACTTTGCTTTCATTACTCTTTTGTTACCGTTACCACCACTATCATATTACTTTTCTGCTAAACACTTTGCTGCAGATACTAAGTTTCCAGGTGTGGTTGAATTGACAACTCAGCTACTAATACTTGAGAATATTCTTTGGCTCCCCTTGTGTCGAATCAATAAATTTGGGTTGAATACTCTACCCTCGAAAGCTGTTGCGATCCCCTATACTTGTGGGTTATTAGCAGCCCCTCCCTCTCTCCCCTAAAGCCCATTAGGGCCCATATACTCCCCGGGGGGTTCCGGTAACCTCCCGGTACTCTAGAAAATGCCCGAACTCACCTGGAACCATTCCGATGTACAAACATTAGGCTTCCAATATATCGATATTTACGTCTCGACCATTTACTCCTCATCATGTCCGTGATCAAATCCGGGACTCGGAACTACCTTCGGTACATCAAAACACATAAACTCATAATACCGAAGGTTAAGCATGCAGACCCTACGGGTTCGAGAACTATGTAGACATGACCGAGACACGTCTCTGGTCAATAACCAATAGCGGAACTTAGATGTTCATATTGGCTCCCACATATTCTATGAAGATCTTTATCGGTTAAACCGCATAACGAAATATGTTATTACTTTTGTCATCGGTATGTTACTTGCCCGAGATTCGATCGTCCGTATCTCAATACCTAGTTCAATCTTGTTACCGCCAAGTCTCTTTACTCGTTCTGTAATGATACATCCCGTAACTAACTCATTAGCTACATTGCTTGCAAGGCTTATAGTGATGTACATTACCGAGAGGGCCCAAAGATACCTCTCCAACAATCAGAGTGACAAATCCTAATCTCGATCTATGCCAACTCAACAAACACCATTGGAGACACCTGTAGAGCACCTTTATAATCACCCAGATACGTTGTGATGTTTGGTAGCACACAAAGTGTTCCTCCGGTATTCGGGAGTTGCATGATCTCATAGTCATAGGAACATGTATCAGTTATGGAGAAAGCAATAGCAACAAACTAAACGAGCATCGTGCTAAGCTAACGGATGGGTCTAGTCAATCACATCATTCTCTAATGATGTGATCACATTAATCAAATGACAACTCATGTCTATGGTTAGGAAACATAACCATAATTGATTCAACGAGCTAGTCAAGTAGAGGCATACTAGTGACATTCTGTTTGTCTATGTATTCACACATCTACTAAGTTTCCGGTTAATACAACTCTAGCATGAATAATAAACATTTATCATGATATAAGGAAATATAAGTAACAACTTTATTATTGCCTCTAGGGCATATTTCCTTTAGTCTCCCACTTGCACTAGAGTCAATAATCTAGTTCACATCGCCATGTGATTTAACACCAATAGTTCACATTACCATGTGATTAACACCCGTAGTTCACATAGCCATGTGACCAACACTCAAAGGGTTTACTAGATTCAGTAATCTTAGTTCACATCACCATGTGATTAACACCCAAAGAGTACTAAGGTGTGATCATGTTTTGCTTGTGAGAGAAGTTTAGTCAATGGGTCTGCCAAATTCAGATCCGTGTGTATTTTGCAAATTTCTATGTCTACAATGCTCTGCACGGAGCTACTTTAGCTAATTGGTCCCACTTTCAATATGTATCTGGATTGTGACTTAGAGTCATCCAGATCAGTGTCAAAGCTTGCATCGACGTAACTCTTTACGAAAAACTCTTTATCACCTCCATAACCGAGAAATATTTCCTTAGTCCTCTAAGGATAATTTTGACTGTTGTCCAGTGATCCACTCCTGGATTACTTTGGTACCTCCCTGCTAAACTGATAGCAAGGCACACATCAGGTCTGGTACACAACATTGCACACATGATAGATCCTATGGCTGAAGCATAGGGAACACCTTTCATTTTCTCTCTATCTTCTACAGTGGTCAGGCATTGAGTCTGACTCAACTTCACACCTTGTAACATAGGCAACAACCCTTTCTTTGCTTGATCCATTTTGAACTTCTTCAAAACTTTATCAAAGTATGTGCTTTGTGAAAGTCCAATTAAGCGTCTTGATCTATCTCTATAGATCTTGATGCTCAATATATAAGCAGCTTCACCGAGGTCTTTCATTGCAAAATTCTTATTCAAGTATCCTTTTATGCTTTCCAGAAATTCAGTATCATTTCCGATCAACAATATGTCATCTACATATTTAGATATATTAAAAATGAGCACCCTCCCAGCCCTCTCAAGCCATTAGTTTTCAGCCATTGGATCCTTAATTCAATGCATTTATGGCCGTTAGATATGCTCTGGATCGCCCTCGGTTCGTTGTTAACATCTGCCAAGTGTTATGGGCCGCTACTCTGGTCGCATTTTTCGGCCTATGTGGTAAACTTCAGCCTAATGGGTCGTTGCCCTCTTCCAGACCCGTAGCAGCATAAGTGCCTTTTTCCAAAAAAAATACATTATCTCAATCGGCAGAGTCGCGTGCCTCCCATCCCTTCGCTTGGCGGCTCTCTCCAGATGCGATCGGCCTGCGTGACGACCGATGCTGGACTAGAGCAAAGATCCATGGCGACCGTGCTGGTTCGTGAGGCGCCTCATCGGGCAATGGGGCACTGGGTTGGCTCGATCCATTCGATTGCACAGCGCGGGATGATGGTCTGTGGCGGCAAACATGCATCCGTCCTTTGAAGTTCTATTGCCAACTAACGATGATTGATGGAGAGTTTAATCGGCCATTACTACCAGTCAATGCGTGGACTGCTGGTTATTGTAGGTCAGTTACAGTTGGTGATTCGTAATTTTCATTCAACTTATACACGCCTATATCATCCCAACTGTGCCGCTGCTCGTTCCCCACTCTCCTCACTCCCAAAAACCAATCTCAAGCAACAATATGTTATTCTCATGTCTCCAATCTGTTCCAATTCTTCCTATTTCCTGCATCTCCTCTTCCCTAATCCTTCCTCCAATTTTGGAATTTGTTCTGTTTACTGATGTTGTTCTTCGTGCCCACGAAAAAAACGCAGGTTCTGTACAAGACGAGTCAGGCACACACTATTGGCTTTCTTACCTTTTTTCCAGCTGAATCTGTCGATATCCAATGGTTACCGGACAGGTTAGTATGAGTTTGCTCTTATGTCTCGTTTAACTAAATTTATGCCTAAGCTCAATATATGTGTCTATGTACTTTCTAATCTTATGATGTGATGTTACTCTAACTATTTAAAATAATTGCATCCTATCGAGCAGGTTATTTAGCAAGTGAAAAATGCGAGAAAGAATTGTACAAGGTGTTGATGCGTCGACATCACACTGTGAATCAAATGAAAATATTATGGGTCACTCCGACGTTGTTAATCGCCGCCGTCGCACTGGCTTTTGCATGTGGTGTTCCTCTCCTTGCTGTACTAGGGAGGAGGGACCATGGTTCTTGTTGCATCCTACTCACTTAGGTGAGCACGTTTTTTGATTGACTTCTGGATCAACTTGAAACTGGGATGTTAGGTTTCTTGCTTTTCCTCATGATAGTCGTTTTTCTGTCAGATGAGATCTCACATTAGTTCTGTGTTCCATCTGAGAGACATAGTAAGGTTTTTGAAGCTCTGATGTTTACTATAGACGGTGTGTGGGGTAGCTGAAAGATTGAGAATCTGTATGTAGCTGTGGCTAATGAAGCTGACTTGCACTCCCCAATTGTGTTACGATATGCCATGACATGTACTCTATTTTTTGTGATGAGAATTGCTCTGAATATACATCCACGTTAAAGATCTCACTATATATATGGCGAAAATTATTTATAATGTGATTTATTCTAAATATACAAGTTGTGAGCATTAAGAAATATCCTCCAATTTTGCGTTCAAATTAATAAATATCCAGTAGACCAATAGGTTGTCAGCTTTGTAGTCCTATTGCCCCGATTCTTCAAGAGTTCATGTGTGCTATTATGATAACATATTATAGATTTGTACATGATAATTACAATCATATTTAAATAGGAAACCCTTTTAAATATATGAGTACATGTAGCTAGAGGGGAATCAAAGCAGGTTGTGACATGTTTGTCTAATGAAGTCTAACACACGCAGAGTTCAGGCTAAGAGAACAACGAGTAGGTCAGACATGAGAATGATGGTGAAGGACTTGTACAGATCATCTGTCCGTTGATTTTCCATAAGACTCAAACCAACTTCACAATACATAATTCAGTTCATGCCAAATTGCAAATCTAACTTCCATGTTTCGTATCTCCACATATTTACATAATATCCTATATAACTTCCATTTTCATGTCTTCGTATACTTGCAAAAATTCCTGCCATTTTATAGCAATAATGGACGGGCGTAGCAACGCGCGCCGGTATGATCTAGTAATATCAGAAATGCTATAGAGCTCCCACTCACTTTCTTGTAAATACAGACTTCTCCAAAAGTCTGTATAAAACTATATGCTTTGATCACACTATCAAAGCGTATATTCCAACTCCGAGAGGCTTGCACCAGTCCATAAATGGATCGCTGGAGCTTGCACACTTTGTTAGCACCTTTTGGATTGAAAAAACCTTTTGGTTGCATCATATACAACTCTTCTTTAAGATATCCATTAAGGAATGCAGTTTTGACATCCATCTGCCAAATTTCATAATCATAAAATGCGGCAATTGCTAACATGATTCGGACGGACTTAAGCATCGCTACGGGTGAGAAGGTCTCATCGTAGTCAACTCCTTGAACTTGTCAAAAACCTTTTGCAAGAAGTCGAGCTTTGTAGATAGTAATATTACCGTCAGCGTCAGTCTTCTTCTTGAAGATCCATTTATTCTCTATGTCCTGCCGATCATCGGGCAAGTCAACCTAAGTCCACACTTTGTTCTCATACATGGATCCCATCTCAGATTTCATGGCCTCAAGCCATTTTGCGGAATCTGGGCTCATCATCGCTTCCTCACAGTTCGTAGGTTCATCATGGTCAAGTAACAGGACTTCCAGAACATGATTACCGTACCACTCTGGTGTGGATCTTACTCTGGTTGACCTACGAGGTTCGGTAGTAACTTGATCAGAAGTTTCATGACCATCATCATTAGCTTCCTCACTTACTGGTGTAGGAATCACTGGAACTGTTTTCAGTGATGAACTACTTTCCAATAAGGGAGAAGGTACAATTACCTCGTCAAGTTCTACTTTCCTCCCACTCACTTCTTTCGAGAGAAACTCCTTCTCTAGAAAGGATACATTATTAGCAACGAATATCTTGCCTTCGGATCTGTGATAGAAGGTGTACCCAACAGTCTCCTTTGGGTATCCTATGAAGACACATTTCTCCGATTTGGCTTCAGCTTATCAGGTTGAAGCTTTTTCACATAAGCATCGCAGCCCCAAACTTTAAGAAATGACAACTTGGGTTTCTTGCCAAACCATAGTTCATAAGGTGTCGTCTCAACGGATTTAGATGGTGCCGTATTTAACGTGAATGCAGCCATCTCTAAAGCATAACCCCAAAATGATAGCGGTAAATCAGTGAGAGACATCATAGATCGCACCATATCTAATAAAGTGCGGTTACGATGTTTGGACACACCATTACGTTGTGGTGTTCCAGGTGGCGTGAGTTGCGAAACTATTCCGCATTGTTTCAAATGAAGTCCAAACTCATAACTCAAATATTTACCTCCACGATCAGATCGTAGAAACTTGATTTTCTTGTTACGATGATTTTCCACTTCACTCTGAAATTCTATGAAATTTTCAAATGTTTCAGACTTATGTTTCATTAAGTAGATATACCCATATCTTCTCAAATCATCTGTGAAGGTGAGAAAATAACGATATTCGCCGTGAGCTTCAATGTTCATTGGACCACATACATCAGTATGTATGATTTCCAATAACTCTATTGCTCGCTCCATTGTTCTGGAGAACGGAGTTTTAGTCATCTTGCCCATGAGGCATGGTTCGCAAGTACCAAGTGATGCATAATCAAGTGATTCCAGAAGTCCATCAGAATGGAGTTTCTTCATGCGCTTTACACCAATATGACCTAAACGGCAGTGCCACAAATAAGTTGCACTATCATTATCAACTATGTATCTTTTGGCTTCAATACTATGAACATGTGTATCTCTACTATCAAGATTTAGTAAAAATAGACCACTCATCAAGGGTGCATGACCATAAAAGATATTACTCGTATAAATAGAACAACCATTATTCTCTGATTTAAATGAATAACCGGCTCGCATCAAACAAGATCCAGATATAATGTTCATGCTCAACGTTGGCAGCAAATAACAATTATTTAGGTCTAAAACTAATCCCGAAGGTAGATGTACAGGTAGCGTGCCGACGGCGATCACATCGATTTTGGAACCATTTCCCACGCGCATCGTCACCTCGTCCTTAGCCAATCTTCGCTTAATCTGTAGCCCCTGTTTCGAGTTGCAAATGTTAGCAACTAAACCAGTATCAAATACCCAGGCACTACTGCGAGCATTAGTAAGGTACACATCAATAACATGTATATCAAATATACCTTTCACTTTGCCACCCTTCTTCTCTGCCAAATACTTGGGGCAGTCCCGCTTCCAGTGACCAGTCCCTTTGCAGTAGAAGCACTCAGTCTCAGGCTTAGGTCCAGACTTGGGTTTCTTCACTTGAGCAGCAACCGGCTTGCTATTCTTCTTGAAGTTCCCCTTCTTCCCTTTACCCTTTTTTCTTAAAACTGGTGTTCTTGTTGACCATCAACACTTGATGCTCCTTCTTGATTTCTACCTCCGCAGCTTTTAGCATTGCGAAGAGCTCAAGAATCGTCTTATCCATCCCTTGCATATTATAGTTCATCACGAAGCTCTTGTAGCTTGGTGGCAATGATTGAAGAACTCTGTCAATGACACTATCATCAGGAAGATTAACTCCCAGTTGAGTCAAGTGGTTGTGGTACCTAGACATTCTGAGTATATGTTCACTGACAGAACTATTCTCCTCCATCTTGCAGCTGTAGAACTTATTGGAGACTTCATATCTCTCAATCCGGGCATTTGCTTGAAATATTAAATTCAACTCCTGGAACATCTCATATGCTCCATGACGTTCAAAACGTCATTGAAGTCCCGGTTCTAAGCCGTAAAGCATGGCACACTGAACTATCGAGTAGTCATCAGCTTTGCTCTGCCAGGTGTTCACAACATCTAGCGTTGCTCCTGCAGCGGGTTTCTCACCTAGCGGTGCTTCCACGACGTAATTCTTTTGTGTAGCAATGAGGATAATCCTCAAGTTACGGGCCTAGTCCGTGTAGTTGCTACCATCATCTTTCAAAATAGCTTTCTCTAGGAACACATTAAAATTCAACGAAACAACAGCACGGGCCATCTATCAACGACAACATAGACATGCAAAATACTATCAGGTACTAAGTTCATGATAAATTAAAGTTCAATTAATCAAATTACTTAAGAACTCCCACTTAGATAGACATCTCTCTAATCATCTAAGTGATCACGTGATCCATATCAACTAAACCATGTCCGATCATCACGTGAGATGGAGTAGTTTTCAATGGTGAACATCACTATGTTGATCATATCTACTATATGATTCACGCTCGACCTTTCGGTCTCAGTGTTCCGAGGCCATATTTGCATATGCTAGGCTCATCAAGTTTAACCTGAGTATTTTGTGTGTATAAAACTGGCTTGCACCCGTTGTATGTGAACGTAGAGCTTATCACACCTGATCATCACGTGGTGTCTCGGCACGACGAGCTGTAGCAACGGTGCATACTCAGGGAGAACATTTGTACCTTGAAATTTAGTTAGAGATTATCTTATAATGCTACTGTCGAACTAAGCAAAATAAGATGCATAAAGGATAAACATCACATGCAATCAATATAAGTGATATGATATGACCATCATCATCTTGTGCCTTTGATCTCCATCTCCAAAGCAGCGTCATGATAACCATCATCATTAGCTTGACACCTTGATCTCCATCGAAGCATCATTGTCATCTCACCAACTATTGCTTCTACGACTATCACCACCGCTTAGTGATAAAGTAAAGCAATTACATGGCGATTGCATTTCATACAATAAGGCGACAACCATATGGCTCCTGCCAGTTGCCAATAACTCTGTTACAAAACATGATCATCTCATACAATAAAATTTAGCATCATGTCTTGACCATATCACATCACAACATGCCCTGCAAAAACAAGTTAGACATCCTCTATGTTGTTGCAAGTTTTACGTGGCTGCTACGGGTTGAGCAAGAACTGTTCTTACCTACGCATCAAAAACCACAACGCGGCATAGTGATTGCTTTTTGATCTTCAGAAAGAACCTTGTTCATTGAATCCGATTCAACTAAAGCTAGAGAAACAGACACCCACTAGCCACCTATGTGCAAAGCACGTCGGTAGAACCAGTCTCGCGTAAGCGTACGCGTAATGTTGGTCTGGGTCGCTTCATCCAACAATGCCGCTGAATCAAGAATCAACTAGTGACGGCAAGCAATATGTATATACCCACACCCACAACTCCTTTGTGTTCTACTCATGCATATAACATCTACGCATAAACCTGGCTTGGATGCCACTGTTGGGGAACACAGTAATTTAAAAAAAAATCCTACGCACACGCAAGATCATGGTGATGCATAGCAACGAGAGGGGAAGAGTGTTGTCCATGTACCCTCGTAGACCGTAAGCGGAAGCGTTATGACAACGCGGTTGATGTAGTCGTACGTCTTCATGATCGACTGATCCTAGTACCGAAAGTATGGAACCTCCGTGATCTGCACACGTTCGGCTCGGTGACGTCCCACGAACTCACGATCCAGCAGAGTGTCGAGGGAGAGCTTCATCAGCACGACGGCGTGATGACGGTGATGATGATGCTACCGGAACAGGGTTTCGCCTAAGCACCGCTACGATATGACTGAGGTGGATTATGGTGGAGGGGGCATCACACACGGCTAAGAGATCAATGATCAACTTGTGTGTCTATGGGGTGCCCCCTCCCCCGTATATAAAGGAGTGGAGGAGGGGGAGGGCCGGCCCTCTACTATGGTGCACCCTAGGGAGTCCTACTCCCACCGGGAGTAGGATTCCCCCCTTCCATGTAGTAGGAGTAGGAGAGAAGGAAAGGGAAGAGAGAAGAGAAGGAAGGAGGGGGCGCCGCCACTCCCCCTAGTCCAATTCAGACTATGCCTTGGGGGCGCGCGGCCTGCCCTAGGCAGCCTCTCCCTCTCTCCCCTAAAGCCCATTAGGGCCCATATACTCCCCAGGGGCTCCGGTAACCTCCTGGTACTCCGGAAAATGCCCGAACTCATCCAGAACCATTCCGATGTCCAAACATAGGCTTCCTATATATCGATCTTTACGTCTCGACCATTTTGAGACTCCTCATCATGTCTGTGATCAAATCCGGGACTCCAAACTACCTTCGGTACATCAAAACACATAAACTCATAATACCGATCATCACCGAACGTTAAGCGTGTGGACCCTACGGGTTCGAGAACTATGTAGACATGACCGAGACACGTCTCTGGTCAATAACCAATAGCGAAACCTGGATGTTCATATTGGCTCCCACATATTCTACGAAGATCTTTATTGGTTAAACCGCATAATGATATATGTTATTCCTTTTGTCATTGGTATGTTACTTGCCCGAGATTCGATCATCGGTATCTCAATACCTAGTTCAATCTCGTTACCGGCAAGTCTCTTTACTCACTCCATAATGCTACATCTCGTAACTAACTCATTGGCTGCATTACTTGCAAGGCTTATAGTGATGTACATTACTGAGAGGGCCCAGAGATACCACTGCGACAATCAAAGTGACAAATCCTAATCTCGGTCTATGCCAACTCAACAAACACCATTGGAGACACCTGTAGAGCACCTTTATAATCACCCAGATACATTGTGACGTTTGGTAGCACACAAAGTGTTCCTCTGGTATTCGGGAGTTGCATGATCTCATAGTCATAGGAACATGTATAAGTTATGGAGAAAGCAGTAGCAACAAACTGAACGATCATCGTGCTAAGCTAACGGATGGGTCAAGTCAATCACATCATTCTCTAATGGTGTGATCCCGTTAATAAAATAACAACTCATGTCTATGGTTAGGAAACATAACCATCATTGATTCAATGAGCTAGTCAAGTGGAGGCATACTAGTGACATTCTGTTTGTCTATGTATTCACACATGTACTAAGTTTCCAGTTAATACAATTCTAGCATGAATAATGAACATTTATCATGATATAAGGAAATATAAATAACAACTTTATTATTGCCTCTAGGGCATATTTCCTTCACAAACCTGGGTAAAACATTGTGTTCCCATCGTCCCTTGTTACCATTAATCCTCAAATGCATAGTTCGGGACCCCCTACCCGAGATCTGCCGGTTTTGACACCGACATACTTCTTTGACCAGCCTCTTATACATCAATAACTTGTATGCCATTCATACCTGAGCTGGACCTTCCAGTCTTATTTCCTTTTGCCTTCACACTTCTAATAGTTTTACTTTCGATATTTCTGTCACTCACATAAGAGGCACCCAACCTTTAAGAGTGGATTTAGACCTGGATTTCCTAGGCGTGTAAGTCTCACTAACACCCTTCAGACTTGTACTTTCTCTTTAAGTTGTTGTTTTATTCACCATCATCACATGACTAGTGTCCTTCATGATCACATCTTTCACCAGCCTAGTTCATAGTGAGCACTTCACAAATACTGCAAACAAACATTGACCATATCTTTTGGCCTTTGTTTCTACTTGGAAACTAATTTTCAATTCCATAAATACTACATAACTATCCTAGATATTTGAAGTTCGAGTCTCATGGAAACAAGCGTATTGCACTTGCCTGTAACGAAATTCTAGCTTTTGGGTTGAAGGACGAGAGCCACTTCATCCACAACATTAGCGAGAGAATACCAAAAGCATGCGGCAGGACAAAGTCCTTCTCGACACTCTTGAGGACAATCCTCACATTATGTTACCAATCGCAAAGTATTAACCATATAAATAACATCTATTCAATTCCAACAGGGAAGGTGGAAAAGCAAGCCATTATCTACAACTAATATGCAAATTATACTTAGACTATGTTCAATAATTAACTACACTTAGTGATTAAACATTTAAGTCTAAAGTGCGCTCCCACTCAAATCAATATCTCTCATAATTGATTTTGAGGGATACAAGACCCATTTATCAATTCAATAATGTGGACATCACTGATGACAAGAATTTCAATCGGTAGGCCAGCTTGCCAATCACATCTCTATGTGACTCTTGTTCATCTTTCGATGGACGTGTTCTGAGCTCACGGGGTTCGATGCGAGGTCTAACCTCACCCGCCTCATACTCTTGATTCGCCCGTACCCATGCAGGCAAGGCACACCCCAAAAAGATACATATTTCAGACGGTGCTACTCTTGGGAGAACACTAACTACTTCATATATTTAAGTGAGAGATCACCCTAATAAAGAGCGACTACGGTGCAATCAAAAGGGTGCAATAAAAGGGTATAAACATCTCAAGCAATTCATAATAGCATGATATGGTATAGCCGTTTTTGATGGAGGAGTTTTATTTTCTTCACCTTTGGCATTTGTGTCAGTGTCCACCTTCGCAAAACTTGTCACCGCCTGTAATATGCATCAAATAATATTGCTATCACAATAGTTGATTAAATTAATCCAATACAACAAGGTCGACACGCTGGTCATTAAAGTGACAATCATCTGGCTCCAGCCATCATGCTAAATCATGCAAGCAGGTCAGGTTAATTAATTTACATTGTATAGCCTTCTCACATATACTCTCATTAGACGAAGACTATACCATATCACACGCCTTCCTGCAAAACCAATTTAGAGGCCACTAATCGGTTTGTGCAGATTTTATTTTACGCAGCTTCTAGGGTTTCGAAACAAACCGCAGCTACCAACGTTCATCATCAAGTATGATTATTCAATTCGCTAGATTAACTTTGTGGGGAGTATGAAACATGAGATAAAAAATCTCGAGCCCCATAGTGAACTTCGTCATACGCAAGGACCCCGTGCAGATCATATCAACATTGCCATTTAATATGCGAAACATTCATCTTTCTTAAGTATGGTGGAACCCAAAGAACTGAAGCACTTCGTTGATCTATCAACCAACATACCCAGGAGCAACATGGAAGGATCGTGGATTGCCAAAACTCTATAACAAAAAGTCCACCATGTCATCAAGATTAGAACTACGCAAATTCAAGGGAAACAAGAAGAACATCAGGTAATAGATCTCATCTACTACTCACACAAATAATTTTCAGCAATAGATCTCATCTACTAAAAATTATATTGTGCAATACCCATACATATCATGTATTCTAGATCGTAACATGCATCTACGCATAGCACGACCCTTGATGCCACTTTAGGGTCACGCAACATAAAACAATAATTTCCAACCTACGCACTAGCCTAGGACCACTATGAAGATGCATACAAGGTTTGATCTGATCGTTACCAACTCGTAGCGCAATGGAAGTAGAGTTAGCGAAGATCGTCAGTGCAGATCCCCGCAGCTAGGATTTTATAACCTCCCAACCATGAGGATGTTCTCCCCCAGACAGCCCCTCAGGCGGTCCCCGGATACCCCTTGGGAGGCCCTCAGGCAGAACCTCCGACGGCCCTTCGAGAGGCCCTTAGACATAACCTAAGATAGTCCCTTGGACAGCACCTCGACATGTCTCTTAAACTAAGATCAAAACTAAGACCTCTCTACCGGGTTGCACACATCTGGTGTCAACTATCCGGCAGGGCTTTGTCGTCCAAAACTAGGACCTACCGAAGACTAGACAGCCTTTCGACGTACAAAACTATTTCGTGATGAGAGAGATGGAAAGCCAGATCATTGCATGGCATGTGTTGAGAGAGAACTTGAGTGAAATGGAGAGCTCTCTCCACCTCTATTTATAGTGGGAGGCAAGGGGTAGAGACTAGGGGAAAAGATCAAAACAACCTTGGATATTTTCCACCTAAAGCCACAAAAGGGGGGCACCTCCCATGACATCACCCACTACTTTAGGGTACGGGTGACATCACCCACTACTTCATGGCACGGACGACATCTCCCACTACTTTAGGGCACATATGACATCACCCACTACTTTAGGGAATGGGTGACATCACCCATGACATCATAATCCCACGATTCATGGGATCTTGTCCCCTCAGACTGGGACAAGTTTCCCCACGACCATTTAATCTGGAAAAATTCCCGAAGGTCAGGAACATTTTTGGCACCCCCTAAAATAATCCTGTACGTGTTCCAGAACATTTTTGGTATGTTGTTTTTATCTCTAAAACACTTCTAGTGACTCTGAAACATTTCTAATTTTCTCTGAAAAATTTATGTCCTCTTCGAAACTCTCCGGTAACATTCTCTCGGACTCCATGGCTATTACTTTGCAGATAGATGACCCTTAAGTGTGTGACCCTATAGGTTTGTTGAAGTATAGACATGATCGGAACTCTTTCCGATTAATGATCAATGGCGTAACCGTGGACATCCATATTGACCCCTATACCCACATGAATGAATATTCGAGCGAACTTGTAATCATTGAATGTTGTTCCTGCTGCTTCGCGATATGCTACAAATACCCGAGATGAAATTTAATGGCATCCCCGTGAATCAACAACTTGTTCACCATGCCAGTTTTCTCCTTACTGGTTTTGTTCTCTTTTCTTGTTCCCGCGTTTCGGTATCCTTGTGATCAAATCACATTGTGTCTAGCCAGACGATGATGGATACCATAACACCAAGAGGGCTCAAAGAATATATCTCCATCCTTATAGGAGCAAATACCAATCTTGAGCTATCAAGTCACTTGTGATACTTTTCCATGAACCCAAAAGTTGTTGTAATAGCCACCCTGTTACGAATGATGGTAAACAAAACCCCAAAGTTCATGAAGCAAGCAAGCATGAAGGAACTCAATACTCTCATGGTCTTAGGAATTCTGAAAACGCTAACTTCTCTGTGTTATAAAACTATTAACTCGTCACCGATGTATCTCGTAGCATAACATCAATATCGGTCAATTGAACACAAGCGTTCTCATAACATTGTGTCCTCGAACTTGCCGGCATAGTCATACCCATGATCAGGAAAACGTGACCAACATGCAATGCTTGAGCTAGTCTTAAAGGCACGACTAGGAATATTTATTTTTCATTTATTATTCTACATGTGCATATGGGCCCTCTGAGACTTTATGGATATATAGACTCAAGGACCATTGCAGTTATAGCATGGAACATAAATATAGTTACGAACTTGGAGATAAATAGTAGCTATTATAATTTTTTCTCGAATACGCACGAGAGTGCGTGTCATTCATTAAAGAATAGAGTGGGGTGGGGAGCCCCAAAACACCAATACAATGTTTGACGCTATTTACATGCCAGCTTTTAGCTGGCCTACCGAAATACAAGAAACCGTTCGAACTACTCAGGTTACTGCCCACTCCGCTGGCCACATGCCCTATTCTATCAGCCCCGCCTTCGTCCAGGACGCACCTTCCTCTCTAAGCATATTCGTAACCCATGGAAGTGATGGAGTCGCGCCGTTGAAGACTATATCGTTCCTGTGTTTCCAGAGTGCCCACATTCCTAGTATGCATAGTGCCCTAGTTGACTTGCGATGAAGATCACTGACATCCTGTCTCACACACCAGCTAGCCAGGGTCTCTCCTGGTAACGGAAGGAAATCCACACGTCCCTTGAGTGTGGTACACCAATGCCATACTTGCTTTGCGAATGAGTAGTCAATGAACAGATGCTGCATGGTTTCATCATGTTGGCTGCAAAGCGGACAGGTGTCTTGATGAGGCAGTCCTCTCCGCGCTAGCCTGTCAGAAGTCCAGCAGCGGTTCCTGATAGCCAACCAAGAGAAGAACCGGCATTGCAATGGCGCTTTGGATTTCCATGTGACCGCAGCCATCAGCGAGACTTCCCTTCCCAAGAACCTGGCCTCATACGCAGATTTCGCCGAGAAGGTACCATTGCTCTCCCAGACCCATTTGACCGTGTCCTCCACCTCGTCGTCAAGTTGCACCGCCTCAAGCTGCGTCCAAATGGTCAAGAACTCCTGAAGCTCCTCCCACGTTAGGTTTGGGCCAACATCTAAAGCCCAACTGTCGTTGGCTTGTGCCTCCCTGACCACCTTCTTCCTTCTGGTGCGTGGTGGTACTCTGGCATATATTGCCGGTGCAATCTCACTAATTCTCGCTCCGTTGATCCAACGGTCCTCCCAAAACAGGGTCTTGGCACCGCTCCCCACCGTCGTATGAGCCGCGGCCTGGACCAGAGCGTGGGCTTCATGTGGTACCGAGATAGAGAACTCCGCCCAGGCTCTGTCACTGTCTACCTTCTGTAGCCATGGCCAGCGGGCCTGGAGCACCTTGTTGAGCCACCTCAAGTCTGGCAAGCCCAACCCGCCTGCCCACTTGGGTGTACACACCTCATCCCAGGCCACCGAGCAGTTCCTGCCGTTTGCTTCGCTCTTGCCACACCACAAGAAGCCTCGGCAAATCTTGACAAGTGCAGTGAGTGTTTTTGCAGGTAGGGATAGCGCGAGCATGGAATGAACGGGCATGGCACAAAGTACCGATTGGATCAAGAGCAACCGCCCACTCTTTGGCAGAAGAGCTGCCTTCCATAGTGGCAAGGAGTTTCGAACTTTGTCCACGAGACCCTGGAACTGGGCCGTCGATTGCTTTCGGATCGTCAAAGGGAGTCCCAAGTAGGTGCAAGGGAACGCCGAAACCGTGCATCCCAGGATGGTCGTAGTCTCCTCCACCTCCTCTTGAGAGCAGCGAATCGGCAAAATCGCGCTCTTGTTCATGTTGACCATCAAGCCCGACGCTTGCCCGAAGATGTTTAAAAGCGCAGCACAAGTGGTTGCATCCAAAGTTGTTGGCTTGAAGAATAAAACCACATCATCCGCAAACATTGACATTCGCTGCCGCAAGCCCGATCTGGCTAGGTGGCAGAGGAACCCCTTCGTTGTCGCATACTCGAAGAGTGCATGTAGTGGCTCCATGCAAAGGATGAATAACATTGGGGACATCGGATCCCCTTGTCGAAGGCCTTGACATGCCAGTATTGGTCTACGAGGGGCGCCATTGACCATGATCCTAGTCAACGACGTTGCCAAAAGTCCACAGATCCACGTCAACCATCTCTCCCCAAAGCCCATTCTCCTTAGAACCTCTAGCACAAACGGCCATTGCAACGTGTCAAACGCCTTAGTAATGTCGAGCTTAAGCATGACCGTTGGCCTCCATAGTGCATGCAACCTCCGGGCAGTGCATTGGACTAGCATATAGTTATCGTGCAGAGATCGCCTCTTAACAAACGCACTTTGGTGGTGCCCCACAAGCTTTGGTAGTTCCTCCGCCAACCTTGTAGCCAAAATTTTATCAAAAATCTTGATCGGTCCACTGACTAGGCTGATTGGTCTGAAGTCTTTTATATCCACCGCTCCTGGCTTCTTAGGTAGAAATGTGACAATGGCCTTGTTTATAGCAGCCATTCCCCTCATATCTCCTCTATGGAAGTGATCTAGCGCCCTCATGAAATCGTCTTTGAGCACCGTCCAGCAAGTGACAAAGAAGCGGCCGGTGAACCCATCCGGGCCTGGCGCTTTGTCAAGTGGCATCGACTTAATGATGTTGAAAACTTCCTCCTCCTCAAACTGCACCTCCACTCGGTGAAGATCATGGGACGGCAAATCCAACATATCAAGGTTTATCGTCATCTTCCTTGCTGTCGTCGAGCAGAAGAGCCGCCCATAGTAGTCATCGACCGCGTTGGCTATATCCTCCTGACCCGTGTGTGTTACCCCGTTGGCCTGGATGGCCGTGATGATGTTCTTGCGTTGCATGTGCCTCGCATGTCGCTGGAAGTACTTTGTGTTGGCCTCCCCTTCCTTCAGCTGCAATAAGCGCGAACGCTGTCGCGCAATCGTCCTCTCCAGCAAGCACAGCCCTAACAATTTCCTTTTGAGCATCTTGCGAAGATCGTGTTCCTGATTCTCCAACGTCCTCTTGTCCGAAGTGGCATCTAGTCTAGAAATGACTTCCATGGCCAAGGCAATTTGCAGTCGAGTGTTTCCAATCCACCTGTCGCTCCAGGATTGCAATGCCTTGGCAGTGGCGTGTAGCTTGTTATCCAGCACGGTAAATGGATTCCCCACCGACTGAATCGAGCCCCAAGCCTCCTGGACCGTATCCAAGAACCCATCCACCTTAGGCCAGAAGCACTCAAATTTGAAACGCTTGCCCATATGGAATTCAGCATCCGTATCCAGTAGAAGAGGGAAATGATCTGATACTGATGATCCCAGAGCAGTGAGCAAGCTATTTGGGAACAAGTCCTCCCATGTGTTGGTGACAAACACATGGTCGATCTTCTCTAGTGTCGGGTCTCTTTGTTCGTTGCTCCAGGTGTACCTTCTGCCATTCAGGTATTGTTCCTTCAGTTCAAGCCTATTTATCAAAGCACGGAACCTTGCCATCATCCGTCTGTTCGTGGTAGGCTTGTTCTTGTCGTCCGTGGAGACCAAAAGGTTAAAATCTCCCAACAGAATCCAAGGTCCAACATGTAGATACCGAATGTCCCTCAATTCCGTCATGGAATCAACTTTGGCCACATCACCTTGTGTGCCATATACCCCGGTAAGCCACTAATGCAGTTTCCCTTCCTGTGAGACTAGAGCCGTGAGCGTGTTGGCCGTTGTGTGCCTGTTCGAGAGGGAGACTACTAGGCTATCCCAAGCGATCAAAATACCACCGCGAGTGCCCACCGCAGGCACGTAGTAAAATTGCTTGAATTTATTACCCAGGCAATGTTTAACCACATCGATGGAGATGGACTCCATTTTGGTTTCTTGAATGCATACAATGCTCACATTAGCCGCCGCCACTACTTGATACACCGCATTTCTTCTAGCTGGCTAATTGAGACCTCGCACGTTCCACACGAATACTTTGGGCGGGTTTGAAGACATCGATAGTGCCCACCGATCCACGTGCCACCGAGGCTTGAGTAGCTATTATAATTGCCGCTAGGCATATCTCCTACCCTTATGGATTGATTATTGACATGCCTAATATGTGCTCTTATGTGCATCGTACTCAATATACTTTGCTACTTTTAGCCTAATGCACTATTTTTTGGGCATCATTGAGGAGGAACGCCAACAAAGACATGAATTGATACAGGAACCTAGGTAGATATTTATGATGTCTAATAAATTGGACACACTTTTAATACACTTTAAAATCGTCCCACCTTTATGTCTTCACGCAACACCATCATGTTGTTTCTCGTACAACATCATGAAATATTTCAAGGGATTTGCTTATGTCTTGAGTGTGTCTGAGGGGTGTTCTTTTCTCCGTCCCTTGTATGTCAATTATTTATCTGTTTTATTGTGTGAATAGAAAATATCCCTTGTATGTGTGTTATGACATGGTCAATTTGTGAACCGGTGACATGGTCAACTGGTCATCTCCCTTTATATTCTGACTTGGTGCCTTTTCCCATGCATATTGTGTGACCTGATATGGATTCCCCCCACTCCTCCTCCCTCCCCACGTTTCTATTTTTGTCACCCTCCGCCACTAAATGGAAGGGAGCTTGGGGTTTCATTGTTCGTTACGAGTATGGCAAGGTTCATGTTACGGCTGCAGGGGAGTTTGATCATGTTCGTAGTCCACTACAAGCTAAAGCAATGACGTGATTAAAAGCAATGGAAGGTGTTGTGAATCTTGGAGGAATCGTGTTATTTTCGAGTCCGATTACCAGGTCCAAGTTGAAGCTCTCAAGTCAAGGGAGTATGATTCTACAAAAGTAGGGGATCCTCCTGCGCAAAATGAACTTTGCAAAATTCAATTTTGTCTTTTGTCATCCGAAGTGTAATAAGCCTGTATTAACTGTTGCACCCTTCAATTACTCTAAAAGTCAAAACTATAAAAGAGGACCGGATATTATACTCTAATTCTTCCTCATGTCTATGCTTCTTTGGAGTTTATGACGGTGGAAGCGGGGGCATGCCACGATTATTTATTATATCTACTGGTTTTTTACTCTAAAGCCCCGTTTGATAGCTCAGCTTTTTCTAAGTATTATAAAAATACTGTAGTTTTCTAAAATACCATGGTTTTAATTACCGTGAGCTATTTGGCATCGATAAAAAACTGTAGTATTCAAACTATAGTATTGTCAAAACTGTGGTATTTTTTCTGCATTAAAAAAAGAACCACAAACCTCTTTTTTAAAAGCAGAGCACGCGAAGAAAACAAGACTCTTCGTGATCGTCTTTCTCGCTCTCAAGCTGCCGCCGCCCGGAAGATCGTTGGCCATGGGACAAGCCAACAGAAGGGAATGGAAAGAAAAATGGTGTCCTTCCTGCTCTCACTTGGCTCCTCCTTTCCTCGTATGTGTTGTGCATCAGGTTGTCCCCCGGGCAACTCATGCCGTTGTGTGCGATCATAACCATACCGTACGTGTGCAGCTCTATCATGTCGCGTCCTTGCTCGCCGCGGCTTGCCGTGCATGCGCTGCTCCCGAACGTCGCCCCATGCCTCAGTGCGCCCCGCTCGCCGCTGCCGGCCAACCTGCAGCCGAGCTAGAGCGACACCGCGCGCTTCCGTGCCGCGCCGCTGTGCTCCGACCGCCGCTGATGCATAGCATGCCGCCGAGTCTGATTAGGCTGTTCAATTTGCGGTTAGCTAAATTCATGCATGTTTGCAACTGCCATGAACGGCTAGCTAGCCACTTTACGTCGTTGTAAACATTCACCAGCCAAACACTTTCAGAGTATTTCCAATACTACGAAATGCTTTGATATGTCAAAACGGTGGTATCTAGTACCTATAGACAAAAATATTGCAGTTTTTCAATACTATAGTTTCTGCAGTACTTCACTATCAAACACAGCCTAAACCTTAAAGGTGAGATGATGTAGGGCGCAAAATCTTTCTTTAATACTGCATTGGCAAGGTCTTGAACTCAATACTGCGTTAGCACGAATTCAGTCAACTAATCCAAAAGTTCAAACTATAAGAAATAAGTGGATATTATATCATATCTACTCGCACAACACGGACTGAAGGTTGTTCTGCCGCTCTCAGTCTTGGCAGATGCCGGTGCCCCTGACATTGTTATTGGTTTGGTGACTAGCGATATGGCTAGGATCCAAAGGTTAAGTGGAATAGTACTCCCTCCGTTCACTTTTGTAAGACGTTTTAGGCATTTAAGATAACACCCAAAACAGTTCAATTTCAGCTGTCTTAAACGTCTTACAAAAGTGAACAGAGGAAATATATTTTATTTGTTTCATAAAAGGAAAATTCCAGACCATTCGAGCGCACGACCGAACCGTCCAGATTCAGCCGTGGGCCTAATTCTTCCCCAATTCTAAAAGCCCCCCGTCTCTAGACATCAGTTTCGTACGCTCGCTTACACGACGCGCAGATCCGAGGAAAGAAAAGCAAATCGTGCCCAACCAAACCCTAGCCCCCTCCCCAGCCCATGGCGAAGTTCGGCGAGGGCGACGCTCGGTGGATCGTGCAGGAGCGCGCCGACGGTGCCAACGTCCACAACTGGCACTGGGCGGAGCGCGACTGTCTCGACTGGTCTCGCGCGCTTCTCTCCAAGCTCCTCGCGGGCCTCCCCGTCCTCTCCGGAGAGGGCGGCCTCACCCTCCGCACCACCACCCTCGACAAGCTCGATGGCGAGGCCTACGTCAACATCCGCAAGGGCAAGGTCATCCCAGGGTACGAGCTTTCCCTCACGCTCGCCTGGGAGGCCGATGCCACAACCGAGTCGGGGGTCGTCAAGGTCACCGGCACCGCTGAGGTACCCTACCTCGCTGACGAGAACGCCGACGAGGACCCCGAACTCCGCATCACTGTTCGCGGTGACGACGGCCCCCTCGCGCGCCGGGCCAAGGATGCCTTCATCGCCCATGGCAAGCCTCTGGTTATTACGAAGATCCGGGATTATGTCGCCGCCATGGCGAATGGTGGCCCCGCCAAGGACGAGATAGATTCTAAGAAGATTTCCACCAAGGCTGCCCCAGCGGCCGGTGGCGCAGCTGTTGCTCCTGCTCCTTCAGTGAAGGTAACAGCAGCGCCAGTGCAGGCGCCAGCAGCTAAGGAGAAGAAGGCGAATGGCAAGGATAAGGAAGGATTCAAGACTATCGAGATGACAGAGAAGTTCAACTGCCGCTCCAAGGACATCTATGAGATCTTGATGGATGACAACAGGTGGAAGGGTTTCACACAGAGCAATGCGAGGATCAGCAAGGATGTTGGTGGGCAGTTTAGCCTCTTTGATGGGTCCATCACAGGTGTTAATGAGGAGCTGCAGGAAGGGAAGCTGATCGTGCAGAAATGGCGGTTTGGGAGCTGGGCTGATGGCGTCCATTCTACAGTAAGTTCTATGCTCAAAGACATCATTATGACATTGTGCTTGCTTGTGTTATGTAGTTGTACCGCTCCACCGTTCGGTATTTGATAGGGATGCATGAAATTGGCTCATGCTGAACCAAGTTAGCTTAGGCTCATCTAACAATGAATGAACAAGATTGGATGTTTGATTATATGAATTATTACTTTCATACAGTTAGACGTGCTGGTAAGAATGGGCCATCTGCGAATTCTACTCCCTCCGTTCCTAAATATTTGTCTTTTTAGAGATTTCAAATGGACTACCACATACGGATGTATATAGACATATTTTAGAGTGTAGATTCACTCATTTTGCTCCGTATGTAGTCACTTGTTGAAATCTCTAGAAAGACAAATATTTAGGAACGGAGAGAGTAATAAGCATAGAACTTGAGCTGTTGACTATTTACAGTTACAATTTACTTTCCCACTCCTTTGTACCTCCTGCCAAGTACCATCTGTGGGTAGCACCATGTTCAGCAAAAATTGGCATCTCTAGTATGGCATTTGAGGTTGATATAATTCAGCATATGATCAGTACTATTTTGTTTTTATGATGAGAGGAGAGATTTTCATATATCATACCAATTACCATGGACATATTATCTTCTAAGATTCTAGCCTTGTAGCCTTGTAGGTGGACTGAATGCTAGGCCTTGTGTAAGGAATGTCTGCCTGTTGCCATAGAATTAGTCTGTTACCATCAATGTGGAGTGATACAAGGACTAATGAGTCCAGTCTACCATTTTTAGAACATGAGTCCTAGCTAGAAGAATGGTTTCACTTCATATTGTTTTTTTTTTTTGCAATGAACTACTAATGCTGACCTTATATACTGTATTAATACTGATTCAATTTGGGCGATGTAAATTCTTGGAACGAGATCCTCTGACTTATCAAGGGATGTCAGAGTAGCTACAGTGGCCTAACATTCCTTCCTTGCAGTTATATCTGCATGCCGTAATATGCATATGGTTATTTGCCTACGTGCTCCATGTCTCTTTTCCTAGCTGCCTTACTAATAAATACTAGTGCTTAATATGCTTGACCAGCTGATATTTTCATCTTGCTAGTGATGTTCTGTAGATATAAAACGTCACATTTTTCGTTCAGGAACATAACCTCATTGTGCTGTAATGCAGGTCAGGTTGGTGTTTGATGAGCCTGAGTCAGGAGTGACAACAATAAAGCTCAAACAAACTGATGTGCCAGAGGAAGACAGGTACTTCAAGTTTTTGTGCTTTAAACTTTTGAATTGGTTAATCTCTACCGGTTTCGGCTCCTGTTGAAAGTCCTGTGTTGCCATTTCCTACTGCAGGTATGGGAACTCAACCGTGGTGGAGAACACTGAGAGAGGCTGGAAAGAGCTCATCTTCCAGAGGATACGTGCAGTGTTCGGTTTTGGGGTCTGAAAAAGCATCTTTGACATCCAGCTTCAATGAAGTCGATCCTGCCTTTTCATGGCTATCCATGTTTTGCTGTCTTAGTTTATTCGATGCTGATCGACACACAAAACTTCGTGAACTTCCGGGAATTGAAAAATACTCCGTGTTACCTTGTATTCATCACGCTGGGTTGTGCTTTGAAGTCGTCACTCATGAAAGTTTGAGCTTGTGACTCATGTAGAGGCCGGCGAAAGATGGTCGCTGAGTGACTATTATTTTTATTCCTTGCGTCTGTATGACATGGTACCAGATAAATTGTATTGAAGTTTCTAGTTCTACAAGCACCACTACGAGTGCTGCTTTGCTAAAATGTCGTGGAAAACCTCGAAAATAAGTGTGTGCGCGCGCATTGACAATATAAGATTTACTGCCCTGCTATATTAATATAGCAACCACCTGATACACAACACAATCACATCCAAAAGAAATGCTGGCAGCACCGGATGAACGAAAGCTGAAGCATCCAGCAATCGTTGGGCCGGATGAACGATTGCGGGACGAAAGCTGAAGCATCCAGCAATCGTTGGGCCGGATGAACGAAAGCTGAAGCATCCCGCAATCGTTGGGCCCACCGGAAACATCCACCACGCTCCAATACCATCGAGTCGCCGCGAACCAAGCAACACGGTACACGCAGGAAAGAGGGGGAGAGGTACTCCCGACCCACCGGAAACATCCACCACGCTCCAATGCTATCGAGTCGCCGCGAACCAAGCAACACGGTACACGCAGGGAAGCGGGGGAGAGGTACTCCCGATGTCCTTTCAAGAAGGTTGATGGCGTCCGCAGGCGTCATCGCTGTCGGTGTCAAAACCGGCGGATCTCGGGTAGGGGGTCCCGAACTGTGCGTCTAAGGCGGATGGTAACAGGAGGCGGGGGACAAGATATTTATCCAGGTTCGGGCCCTCTCGATGGAGGTAATACCCTACGTCCTGCTTAATTGATCTTGATGATATGAGTATTACAAGAGTTAATCTACCACGAGATCGTAGAGGTTAAAACCCTAGAAGCTAGCCTATTGTATGATTGTATGTTGTCCTTCGGACTAAACCCTCCGGTTTATATAGACACCGGAGGGGGTTAGGGTTACATAGAGTCGATTACATGGAAGAAGATCTACATATTCGTATTGGCAAGCTTGCCTTCCACGCCAAGGAGAGTCTCATCCGGACACGGAACGAAGTCTTCAATTTTGTATCTTCATAGTCCAACAGTCCGGCCAAAAGATATAGTCCGACTATCCGGAGACCCCCTAATCCAAGACTCCATCAGTAGTCCCTGAACCAGGCTTCAATGACGATGAGTCCGGCGCGCAGATTTGTCTTCGGCATTGCAAGGCGGGTTCTTCCTCCAAATACTTCATAGAAGATTTTGAACACAAGAATAGTGTACGGCTCTGCAAAACAAGTTCCACATATCACCGTAGAGAGAATAATGTTTCCACAAATCTAATCTGCTGACACGTTTAGCAATATGACATCATGCCATGGCCCGATCATTATTCGAACCATTTTTCTCAACCAGCACTGCACATAACGCGAGGCGGTTTTCTTAACACGTCTTGTCGAAGCATAGATCGTGTCCCCTTATCACAAGATTCTCATCAATACGGGTATGGGTAACCCAACCGCGCCATCAATTACGGCGTTCGAAGAATAAGCGATTTTACCAGGTAAGTGGGGAGGCGCATCGCCTCTTCTGCCCTTATAAAGGGACAAAGATTCACCCTTTTTACCCACGCCTTCTTCCTCCTTGCTTATCCATTCTCGCACACTCGAGCTCCAGCGCCCAAGTTCGCGTCTTTCTCCTCAAATCACTCCAAGCATGTCCAGAGCGGGAGGCAAGTGGATGGTCTCCTTCGTCACGGAGGAGAACATCACAAAGCTACGGGAAGCCGGATATCTGGCCGCGGACATCGCGCACCGGCTGCCAGATGCGGGGCAGATCATCCCTACGCCCAAACCCCATAAGAGGGTAGTTTTCCTTACCCACTTTGTCCGCGGACTGGGATTTCCCCTTCACCTGTTTGTCCGCGGGCTCATGTTCTACTACGGGCTGGATTTTCATAATCTGGCCCCCAATTTCATCCTCAACATCTCGGCGTTTATTGTCGTGTGCGAGGCCTTCCTCCACATCAGGCCCCACTTCGGCCTGTGGCTAAAGACCTTCAATGTTAAACCGAAGGTGGTGGTCGGCCAGCAAGCAGAGTGTGGAGGCGCCATGGTGGGCAAAATGCCTAATGTCACCTGGCTCGAAGGCTCCTATGTGAAGACCATAAAGGGGTGGCAATCAGGGTGGTTCTACATCACCGAGCCGCGCGACACCAACTAGGTGGCAGCCCCCGAATTTCGATCCGGAATCCCCACGTGGCTTATTTCCTGGAAAGAGAAGGGCCTGTCCCAGGGTTCTCCGGTAGAGCTAACCGGACTCCAGACCTGCATCAAGAACACGATGAGCAAGAAAATCAAGCTCGTCAACGTAGTCCAGGTCATGCTCATCCGTCGGATCCTCCCGTGTCAACGACGGGTATTCAATTTGTGGGAGTTCGACCCGGCCAAGCACCAGGCGCAGCGAGAGCTTTTCGACACGACGCACAAGGACGTCTGGAAGGTGCTATTCAAGGGCGCCGAGGTACCTCCTCCCCTTACTGAGGATCGCGGACTCAGCGCAAAGCGCCATGCCAATCCGATAAGTTTTTATATCTCACAGGATATTTATTTGCCCCAGTTTAATCATGTGCGGGATCTAAGCTCCCATGCCACTAACAGGACTGGGTAGAGACAACGGAGCAGATCGATTGCCCAGCCCCTCTACCTGAAGATCCTGCAGATGCTCTCCTAACGGAGATGCTAGCTCCGGCGCCTCACGAGGTGCTGGTGAAGAAGGCCACAGGGACCCAAAAGGGTCTCCGGCGCAAGGTTATATCGGACTCATCGCCCAATAACTCCGAAGCGCACTCCTCCCGCGAAAACAAGGAGGAGGAAGAGAAAAGTTCTCCCCCCCCAGCCGGGGGAGACAAAAAAAGGAAGGCCGCCCCAAACGGGGAGGCCGAAGGGTCCAAGAAGGGAAGGACCCTCCTTCCGGACTGCTCCACGACGGCCGCCTACAGCGACGATGAGTGGTTACCCAGGGACAAGCCCCTGGCGAAGTCGTAAGTATCCGGATACCATAGTAATTCATGATATGTTTTATTGCACTGCTTCTCCTTACGCCGAATATGATTATGCAGTCCGTCCCAAGCCCGTCTCGACGTACCTTCGTCGGACGGTTCTTTGGACTCGTCGGATATGAATAGCGATTCACTTCCGACCGCCTCCACCCCTTGCCCTACGGACAACGTCGAGGTGTTGTCTCAAAAGGCACCAAGCCGAGGGGAGGTAGTCCTGGGGGCGCCTCGAGGCGACCTTCCGGACCCTAGGCGCAAAGGGAGCAATTCTCCCACGGGCTCCAAGTTCGGCCCCCAGCTGAACACTGCGCCGGAACCTTCGGTGGTTCCGGACTCCGGTAGGCGATCCCCCGTTAAGGGGCGCAAGCCGCCCGTGCCGGTGGCCTCTGTCCATCCAGAGGCACCGGACAACTTGCTGAAAGCGCTTCACGGCACTTCCATCGACGAAGAGCACCGCACTATCATGAGTGCGGTGATCGAGAAAGTTCAGTCTGCCAAAAACGGACTAACCGAAGCTTGTGCCAGCCTCCTAACAGGCTTTCAGGTAAGCAATCAAAATATAGGAAAATATTACCGCATAGACAGTAGCCCCTGATGCTCTTTTTGGCGTTCGCGAAGAAAGGCCGAATAGAGGATCAAATAATGACTCAGGAGTCTAATCAGAATATGTCTATGTGCATATGCAGGCTTCACTGCTGGCCGCTGCCGCACGTACTGCGGAGATCGCTGCACTGAAGCAGGACCTTGAGCGGTCCGAGGAAGAGCTCGGCCTTACCAAGAGGCAGCTCGAGGAGAGCAAAGGTAAGCAATACCTTGTCTACATATTAAAAAGAAATTCGGTTGTAAAGTAATAGGATCATCATGAATTTGCCAGGGGCCACGACCGAGGTGGCGACACTGAAGAAGGCGCTATCCGAGGCCAAAGACAAAGCGGCCAAGGAGCGCATTGAGCGGGAAAAGCAAGAAGCCCGGGTAGGCGAGGTGTAGCAAGAGCTCGAGGCTCTCGCCAAAAAACACGAGTCATTGGAGCTTGACTCTAAGACGCGAGAGTCCAAGCTTGCGAAGACGCTCGAAAGCGCACAGAGCACCAAGGCTGAAGCCCACAAGGCCCTCCAGGAGATTGATGCGGTGAAGAAGATAGCAGCGGGTAAGGCATTCATTATGCAAAGCAAGCATGTGAAGGAAACTTTCCTTTTACTTACCCGAGTTCGGAGCTCTCTAGGAGCGTTCGCAGATCTTCCCCGTAGTGTACTGGATGCCGCGGAGTTTTACCGAGCTGAGGAGGGGAGCTCGATGGAAAAGTTGTTCTGGTCTCAGTATACTGGGACCGAACACCCAATGCCCTTGAGCGACCAGCTAAAGCAACTGGTCGAGCTTCACAAGGTGGCCGAACAGGCCATGAAGGGTCTTATAGTCCGGATGTGGCATGGCGATCCCCTGCCTAGCAGCTACTTCAGTCTGGTGAGGCGGCTTGTGGATGCCTGCCCATGGCTTGAAGTCATAAAGTGGTTCGTCTGCATCGAGGGTGTGCGTAGGGCTTTTGCCCGGGCGAAGGTGCACTGGGCGAAGCTGGACGCCATAAAGCTGGTGAAGGAGGGGCCGCTAGAGGGCAAGGAGCATCGCTGCCCCGAAATGTATTATGACAGTGTCCTGAAGGGTTCCCGCCTTGTGGCGGAGGAATGTACTAGAGATGTAATTTTTGAATGAATATGCTCATGTGATCCTGTAATGTGAAACGAGTTCATTTGCGCTATGCAACGCTTTTTGAATTTAAAATATTACCTTCTGTGCGGCCGTTTATAAAATCTGATAGTTGGCCAGTCGTCGGCTTCTGCCCCCATGTAACTAGTACTGGGGTGTTCGGGATAAACCTGAGCACTCTTTATCCCAATTTTGGATCCTTCAAGGGAGGTGTTCAGCACAACGAACCAGGCAATCGGACTATAAGGCTTTATCACTCTCACTTAGCCATAGAAGTCTATAATTTTAAATTTTGGCGAAGCCCCTAGTATTCGGAAGGCCGAATTGGGGCGCTATATACGCCTAAGTTGGGCAAGGCCGACTCCTCGCCTGAAGCGGAAAAAGTCTTTAAGGACTTGAGACCTCTTGAACAGCGACCGGCTCTCACCTTATCATGACAGTCAGTTTTCGGCTTTCTCTACTGAGGTGCTCGTCCGGAAGAACCGGGACACAATCGCAGTAGTTCTCCCAGCGCTACCTTAGCCGATATAGCGGAATGTAAGGTACCAAAACATGGAAGCCGGACAAACCCAACTATTGACCCAAGACATGATTTGGAGCTGATGCATATAATGCTATAAGTTCGGGGTGCCGCACTGTCGAAAGTGTTTGGACTTCTCACGCCGTATTATGGGGTAAACGAAAGCCCCTGGCGTACTGATCGTACCAGAATGTACAGGTGCAAGTTGTCGTAAATGAACATATAAGAAAAAGGGGATGGATAATGCAATAATAGACTGATGCTATGCATTGTTATTTAAATAATACGTTGAAGCGTACTGATACAAGTAGTGCAATAAGCAAAAAATAGAACTATTTGACATGTCCTATCCAAGGGCAGGCTGCGTATGGGTAATAAAAAGCAGGTATATCAATTGTTAGTAGAGACCACCTGGGGGTTCCCTTGTACGTCTTAGCTTCTTGCCTCCTTGTTTGTTCCTTCCCGTAATATGTCCGGCAATCATACTGCCGGAAAGGGTTTCCAGAGAGTAGGGTCCTGAAAAAGAAAAAATGATAAAGGTATACAACCCCTAGGGCGGTTAAGCTGCATTGTGGGACGTGCCCCGATCGTGCCCCCGCCTATGCCCATGGTATTTTCAGTGCGTAATTATGTACGCGCGGCACGAATTTCGTCGCTTGACTGGGACTGGGACGGGGGCCAAATTGCTAGGTGAGCTCTGAACGTGCCAGGCGATCTTGTTGCAGGTTACTCCGGACTCGCTTGATGGTGTCCGGGGGCTGTATCGCCGAATTGGCGGTTTGCCTTAAAAGGCTACTTTGTGCTTCTGCGGCGAGGGCCGCAGTATGCTCTTTCGTGCAGAGCGAGCGTTCTGTGTTTCCATTGACTGTTATGACCCCCCTAGATCCTGGCATCTTGAGCTTGAGGTATGCGTAATGTGGTACCGCATTGAATTTTGCAAATGCGGTTCGCCAGAGCAGTGCGTGATAGCCACCGCGGAATGGGACGATATCGAAGATTAACTCCTCGCTTCGGAAGTTGTCCGGAGTTCCGAAGACCACTTCCAGTGTGATTGAGCCCGTGCAATGTGCCTCTATACCTGGGATGACGCCCTTAAAGGTGGTTTTGGTGGGTTTGATCCTCGAGGGATGTATACCCATTTTGCACACTGTATCCTGATAGAGCAGTTTCAGGCTGCTGCCGCCATCCATAAGGACTCAAGTAAGGTGAAATTCATCGATGATGGGGTGTAGGACCAATGCGGCAGATCCGCTATGACGGATACTAGTGGGGTGGTCCCTGCGATCGAAGGTGGTCGGACAAGAGGACCATGGGTTGAACTTTGGGGCGAGGGGCTCCATCGCATAGACGTCCCTTAGTGCACGCTTCCGTTCCCTCTTGGGAATGTGGGTTGCGTATATCATGTTCACCGTCTTCACTTGTGGGGGGAACCTCTTCTGTCCCCCGTGTTCAGCGGCCGGGGCTCCTCCTCCTCATCACTATGCAGCCCCTTGTCCTTGTTTTCGGCATTCAACTTGCTGGCCTGCTTGAACACCCAACATTCTCTGTTGGTGTGATTGGCTGGCTTATCAGGGGTGCCGTGTATTTGACACGAGCGATCAAGTATGTGATCCAAACTGGACGGGCCCAGAGTACTTCTTTTGAATGGTTGTTTCTGCTGACCGGATCTAGAGCCTCTGAATCCGGCATTGACTGTCGTATCATCGGCGTTATCGCCGTTGTTGCGGCGCTTGTGTCTGTTACGACGTGGTCTGCCGTTGGCATCTTTGGTATCCGAAGTGTCCGGATTCCTTGATGTGTTGTTGCTGCGAGCCAGCCAGCTATCCTCGCCCGTGCAAAAGCGGGTCATGAGTGTCGTGAGGGCTGCCATAGACTTCGGCTTCTCCTGGCCGAGGTGCCGGGCGAGCCACTCGCCACGGATGTTATGCTTGAATGCCGCTAAGGCCTCTGCATCCGGACAGTCGACGATTTGGTTTTTCTTAGTTAGGAATCGTGTCCAGAATTGCCTGGCCGATTCCCCTGGCTGCTGAGTTATATGGCTCAAGTCATCAGCATCCGGTGGTCGCACATAAGTGCCCTGGAAGTTCTCAAGGAATGCGTCTTCCAAATCCTCCCAACTGCCGACGGAGTCTGCTGGCAAGCTATTCAGCCAATGCCGAGCTGGTCCTTCGAGTTTTAGTGGGAGGTACTTGATGGCATGCAGATCATCACCGCGAGCCATGTGGATGTGGAGGAGGAAATCCTCAATCCATACAGTGGGATCTATTGTACCATCATACGATTCGATATTTACGGGTTTAAAACCCTCCAGGATTCGTGATCCATAACTTCATCAATGAAGCATAGGAGGTGTGCGGCACCTCTGTGTCGGGCTATATCACGACGCAGTTCATATGAGTCTTGTCTGTTGTATTCAGCCTGGCCGGATTTACTTTTAGTGTATCCGACGTGACGGTCATCGTCCCGCGTTGGCGCGCGCCCCCGTGACCCGTATATCGACCTTGTATGTTTTGCCATGCTTTCCAATATGTCTCGCAGGTCCCGTGTGTTTCCCCGGGCCTTGGTATTTTTGTTCGAGTGGCGGCGGGGTACAGGGTGAACTTCAGGCTGAAACGCCTCTCTGGCTCGGCCACGAGGTGGCCGGTCAGCCGCATCGTACATTGGTGATGTAGGTTTCAATGCTTCCTCCTCGAGTCGGGGTAGCAACCTGCGCTTTGGGTAACTCTTGGAGGGGCACTCGAGTTCGTATTCCTCGGCCGCAAGGACTTCGGTCCATCTGTCTGCTAGCAAATCTTGACCAGCTCGAAGCTGTTGTTGCTTTTTCTTCATGCTATTTGTTGTGGCTATAAGCCGGCGCTTGAAGCGCTCCTGCTCGACGGGATCCTCAGGCACGGTAAATTCTTCATCGCCGAGGCTCACCTCGTCTTCGGAGAGAGGCATGTAATTGTCCTCCTTCGATTCTCTATCCGCTGCCCGCTCTGGAGGGCTAGCTTGTTCACCCTCCCGCTCTAAATCGTGCTGGAGGAGATTGTTGTCGTCTTTGGCACTATCCGGAGTGTTATTGCCTCTTGTGCCGGTATCACTACTTTTGCTATGGCGGGACTTAGAGCGGCGCCGCTGACGTCGGCGCTTAGGTTGCTTCTTGGATGGGTCATCCCCCGCTGTCTCGTCGCCATTGCCTTCTTTGGGGGTGTCCACCATGTATATATCATATGATGAGGTGGCGGTCCAGCGCCCCGTGGGCGGTGGTTCCTGTTCGTCTCCTGCATCATCGTCCATACCGTTGATGTCTTCGGAGTCGAAGTCGAGCATGTCGGTTAAATCATCGACAGTGGCTACTAAGTGGGTGGTGGGTGGGGAGCGAATTTCTTCGTCGTCCGCATCCCATTCTAGCCGGACATAGTTCGGCCAAGGTTCTCCTGACAAGGAGAGAGACCTTAATGAATTTAGCACGTCGCCGAAAGGTGAGTGCTGAAAGATATCCGCGGAGGTGAACTCCATGATTGGCGCCCAATCGGATTCGATAGGCACGGACACAGGCGGCTCGGAGTCCGTGGCCAGAGATGAATCCAGTGGTTTGGCAACACGGCTCTCGTAAGGGGTGAAGTCAGTATCCGGCTCTATCGTCACTGAGAGTGCGGCCTCCATGGCGGGATCTACCACCCGTCCTCGGATGGCGCAATTTTCTTTGGATTGAAGGTCGGAGTAGTTGCAGGTGTAATCTCCTGAACACTGTCCGACGGCAGAGCTAAATCATGCTCGTCGTGATCGTGCGACGCACCTGACATGGGCTCGAATCTGTCGAAGATCAAGTCTCCGCGGATGTCGGCAGTGTAGTTTAAATTTCCAAACCTGACCTGATGGCCAGGGGCGTAGCTCTCGATCTGCTCCAGATGGCCAAGCGAGTTGGCCCGCAGTGCGAAGCCACCGAATACGAAGATCTGTCCGGGGAGGAAAACCTCGCCCAGGACCGCATCGTTACCGATGATCGAAGGAGCCATCAAGCCTTACGGTGACGGCACAGTGGAACTCTCAATGAAAACACCAATGTCGGTGTCAAAACCGGCGGATCTCGGGTAGGGGGTCTCGAACTGTGCGTCTAAGGCGGATGGTAACAGGAGGCGGGGGACACGATGTTTACCCAGGTTCGGACCCTCTCGATGGAGGTAATACCCTACGTCCTACTTGATTGATCTTGATGATATGAGTATTATAAGAGTTGGTCTACCACGAGATCGTAGAGGCTATGAGTATTATAAGAGTTGGTCTACCACGAGATCGTAGAGGCTAAAACCCTAGAAGCTAGCCTATGATATGATTGTATGTTGTCCTACGGACTAAACCCTCCAGTTTATAGAGACACCGGAGGGGGCTAGGGTTACACAGAGTCTGTTACATGGAAGAAGATCTACATATCCGTATTGCCAAGCTTGCCTTCCACGCCAAGGAGAGTCCCATCCGGACACGGGACGAAGTCTTCAATTTTGTATCTTCATAGTCCAACAGTCCGGCTGTCCGAAGACCCCCTAATCCAGGACTCCCTCAACCGTGTCGGTGCCGGGCAGACCCGAAAGGGATTTTTCCCTACCCCTCATACCCACAACCCAGAACCAACCGGCGGCTCCACCACGCCAACCGCCCACCAACCTGCGCCATCACAGTCACGAGGACACCACCATCGTCTCTCCACCGCACACGTTGCGAGGCCGGCCGAACCAAACGAGACCACTAACGACAGGGACCGGGAGAACCACAGCCACGTGGGAGGTTTCATTATTAAGTCCACTTTAAATCCCATCCTCGACCTTTCGACACAGTTTCATGTTACCATCAAGACAAGTTCACATTATAGACGATTTGAAGTGTTTTTTTGTGACGCTGCGCGGAGGGAGTCGAGATGACGTTGGCTCTAAGGCGTAATCGTCCTGGAGGAGCACCTTTGTCTTCTCCTCCCGCGATGGCATGTACGGATTCGGTGGGGTGGTTGGCAAGGTTAACTTAGTGGTGTTTCTCTAGAACAGAAGAGGAGCGGCCGCGTTGCCTCGGAGGGCAGGAGGCGGTAGCACCCATGATGATTGAATCCCTCTTTCATCGCAACCGGTGGTCCATCAAGAAGAAACTCTTCGGTCAAGGGCATTTGCAGGTCATCGCTGCCACGAGGTCGACCGTGCCGGCTAGAGCTCCTTCACACTCTGAGGTCAAACGTGCCGGCCATTGCTCCTTTCTGGTCTGAGAGAGTCACATGCCGCTTAACCTTTGTTTTTGTCGTCCTCGACGTCTAGTGGACCGCTGTTCGCGGCCATGATGACTAGCAGTAGATGCCATCGATGGCCACCTTGCAACTTTGCGTGGACTATGAGCTCACCGCCGCATTGTCCAACAGGTGCTCAGCGACGCTCGATCTCCATCATCTCTGCATCATAGGCGCAACTCCACCCCATCTATGCCCTTGATGTCTCCCCCAATGACATCTCCCCCCTCTTAGCATCATGTCTCCCACCTCAGCTCACACTCGCAGCGCCCTTGCGAAGGTGGAACAAGAGATGGTGCCCGTGATGGGTGCCACTCCCACTCCCTCACATATAGGCGATGCCGCTGCCTGTTGCTCTCGCATATGGCCGATGTACTGGAATTGCACATGGTTTAGTGATAGCTGAATAAGAGTATCGATTCCACGAAGAGATGAGGAAATGGTCTTTTGCCCTTTATTGAGGTTTATCGGAATGGGGTTGGAAATATTGCAAGTGTGTGAAGGCGAGAATTAGAGCTGCAATAGGGATACATAAATGTTCTCATGGAGTCCGGATTACCCACTAGTACTTATGATACTTAATTGTTGTAAACACAATATTGGGTTCACATACTTAATCCGTGTTACATGTGTATTGTGTGGGCGGATCCAATAGCTAGATAACATTTACCATTATAGAATCTTTGCAATTTGAACCGACTCAAGATAGCTGCGGTGACATGCAAAGGAGAAAACAACATTGGGAAGTCGGCACAAAATTTGTTAATCGGAACATTCAATTGAAGCCTGAAGTGCACAACTTCTAGTTCTTATTCTCCATTACTGTTACCACAATTTCAATTCATACACTCAAGTGATCATGCCTTGTTACATATCGGTCCATGTCACGATGGCGAGTGTGTGTCGTCCGCCACAGGCAACGTAGTTCGCTTGCCATAGCCCTTCGGAGCTGGTGCTGGTCTTTGGTGGCGGCAAGTTTACGGGCACTTCCATTGGGTGACCCGTAGTCACCTTCCTACCGTCGCCTAGACGGCCATGATCGCCCCTCCCATACTGCAAACAAAGAAAGGGAAAAAGGATGAGCATAAATAAAGCTCATTAATAAAGAAATCCACTGGTTACAGACAGTTATGTACTCACTCTTTTCCGGTTTATAGGGCTCAATGCAAAAATCTCACCAACCAAGGTAGATGGTAAGTGGTGAAATACTTTTTGTAGTTTGCAAAAGCACCAATTAATGCTCTTGTTTTCTTTAGAAAAATATGTTTACCAATGCATTGGTCAATTTTCTCTTAATACCTGCATGCAATGATTTAATGCACCTTGGATCTGAACATGTGATGAGGAACAACCAAATTGAGCCTTATAAGATGAAAAAACTAAAATTTTAAGATAAACCCTATAAACCGGAAAGGAGGGAGTACTATTCAAATGTTCCTACAAGAGAAGGGCTTATCAGCAAACATTATTGGCATTGTCAGCAATATGACCTTTCAAAGCTAAAGAAAACAGTGGGGTTTCTAACAAACATGGTAAAGAAAATAATTTTAAAAGCATACACGTTTTGCTCTTTACTCGCTCCGTAAACTAATATAAGAGCATTTAGATTACAAACGCTCTTATATTAGTTTAAGGAGGGAGTAGTACCTAACCTAAGCAGTACTAACTTGTGCCACGGGTGATAATCATACAACTTTTTCCGAAAAGGAGGATTACCCCGGCCTCTGGATATCACATGAATCATGATGTTTCCAAAGCATATCTATGACCCTGAGAATATGAAAATTCCTCAAGCAATTCATATTACTAGTGCAGATAGTTGCTTCGTACAAGGAGGATTTGTGGCTCTCATAGCATTAAAAAATATATCAGGAAATTTCAAAAAATTCTGAAATTTTGGAATATCAAACTTGGGTGCACATTGTACACCCATATTCAGTTTCGTGGGGAATGGACGCCCATGATGGATCGTATGTCGGACCGTATTCCTTCGCCACGGATACTACCACGGGCACCCATTCCCCACGAAACGGAATACGGGTGTACAACGGGCATCCAGGTTTGATATCCCAAAATTTCAGAATTTTTTGAAATTCTCTGATATATTTTTTTAATGCTATACTCATATATGGGTGTGTGGCACCTGAGAGCTGCAATGCATTATCTTCTTGCGATGCCTATAGTAGAGGTACCCATTTCGACTGGTTACAATGGTCAGTGAAACAATATCAACTAATAACAATGCTTATACCATATTTTGTCTGTCCTAGTTCTGGTAAACCCAAAATAGCTTTAAAACTATGTTTAATTTATTTTATCTGCATAGCTAACACCTCCAAAAGTTGCTTATTCTAGCTGACATATCCAAAAACATATTTACAAGTAGTGCATGTAAGCAACTCCAAATTTTCTACTTACAGAGAATATTCGGCCATCACTGGTTAGCACAACCGAATGGGTCCCTCCACATGATACCTGCAAGCATTTAGAAGAGTGAACTCAGGTGCTGAACTTGGAAACAAACCTCAGTCAGACGCTTATAGGCGACAGACAATCAAGAAATTCAATACAACATTTCAGGCCCATGTTAAACTACCTGAACAATATCCTCTCCAGCTAGAAGCTGAACCTTTAGCGGCACCATGTGACTGCTCTTGTCATCCCCAAAGCCGAGCCTCCCATGTTCTCCTCTTCCCCAAGCATATACCTGCAGAGACCGCCAAACAGATGATTGTGCCAAAGCATATTCAAGCTCGTGTTCGAGCAGTAAACATATGGAAAATGGTTAGTTCCAACTAAGAGTTCAAAATACATTTTCCTTCATCAGTTTAACAATCACGAATTTGGAACCGGACTCATTTCTTCTAATTTATGCATAGCAATTACCAAAATACATTTGTTTCAAACCTAGAAGATTCGCAATTGCCCATTGAACAAAACTTCAGAATAGTAAATACATGCTTCCTAAATTTAGTTTTCAACTGATATATTCACTATGTCAATTCGCTGTTATTTCTTAGCCTTCTTGCTCTGATGGCAGTACCACACCAAATGACAGTTGCATTGTGCTTCTCTTCTCATCATTATTCCAGTGGTCACAACTAATAGCTTCCTGCATCCATACACATTTGCATGTCCGCTCTACTATTTATGCAGAAAATTTGGAACGAACTAGGTGTGACCTAACTGAGCAGCCAACATTGAGCCAGTCAGTTATTTGCATGTCCGCCAACATTGAGCCAACAGATGAGCTCAACTTCTTCAAAGCTCAAGTCTAGTTAGCTTTATATCTTTGCCGGAGTTTCTTATGGACATATTTTGATCATGAATAGAAGGAATAACAAACTTGTCAGATTATATTGATTCTCAAGCCCATTAAAAGTTATGACATGAATGTTCTCGGTCAAGAACTATCTGGAATCAATCAACCTTCTCTATTCTTCTATTGCTATACATACTAGTGTATAGGGAGAGATCAGGTGCTCCAGTGCCTTAGATGCTCCGGTGATACGAGCTATCGGAAGCCATTGGATCTCAGATCCGAATGCTCCTAGGGGACTTTGAACATTTCTCAAAAAAGCCCTTCGAAAGTCTGAGAATCGCGTGCAAGTGTAGTAGCCCCCCAGATGTCATTGGATCTGAGATCCGACGGCCCGGAAGCTTGTATCACCTACGACGCTGGAGCACCTGATATTCCCCCTGGTGTATATGGGCCGCACACGCACACCTCAAGATGGACGATAGATATCTATAATCCACATGCTGACAAACACTCTTTTGTTCCTGACCCCTTCATTATGCAATCAGCTATTTTTCCGAGGAAGTAACATGGATTAGCTTCAGTGTTCCCTCGTCAAGCCTCTCTTTTATGAAAAAAACGATCTACACATGCTTTGTTCGGTCATGCCGAACTAGATAATTTGCAATGTTGATTGCTGACTTGTTAGAGCAAGTCTAGCAGACCCCGCATAACGCGCGAACCTGCATAATTCCGGCGAGTATACGGGCTCGGCCCAATTTTCTGGCCAGAACAGAGCCCGTATACTCGTCCGGCCCGTAAATATTTTTGCCGCAGCCCGCAAACGTTACCCCTGAAGCAGTATAACTACGGGTTTGCGGGGCAGATGCGGGTCGAAACCCTATCAGCCGCGTTTCCCCCCGATTCCCCACCACGCCGCTCGATTTCTCGCCGCCGGCAAGCCTGCCAAAGCCATGGACAGCTCTAGGGATAAGGCGGAGCGCCGCCGCCACGCCAGATCCGATGCCACGTGCAAGCGAGGGGCGCGTCTGTGGCTCAACCCTTGTAGCCGGCCGCCGCCGGCGTTCGACCGCCGCGAGCTAGACGAGTTCGATCGCGAGCTCGCTCGCCGCCGTCACGCCACCTCCGGCTCCTGGTCCGCAGGGAGCTCATCCGCGGGCGCATCGAGCTCGCGGCTCATTCCGGTGAAGAAGGAACCGAAGGAGGAGCTCTCACCTCGCGTCGTAGAGCCCGATGCGCCGCCGCGCCGAGGCGTCATCGGGCCCGAGGACTACCTCCCCCCGAGGCATGAGGAGCTCCTCGAGCGCGTATTCCTCGAGCGGTCGGCGAGGGAGCAAGAGGAGATGGAAGAGCGCATCCGGCGCGAGCTCGAGTACAAGCGGCTCTTCCTCCAGACGGGCGTCGCCGCGTCGCAGGCGCACGCGTCCAAGGAGGCTGACCTGTGACTGATGAGAAGGCGGAGCAGGCGAAGTTCTACATCGACCTCGACTCCTCCGACTCCGATTGAGCGCCGCTGCTGGGCAGCTACTGCACAAGCTCCGGTGAGCTCAATTTTGTGTAGTGATACGGTAGCGTAGGCCCGGTCTAGCTCCGGCGAACTTATATGTATGCATGCTGTGTACGAACTTATGTGAAAAAGAACCAACTATGTGAAGAACTATCTATGCGAGCGAGCTCCGGCGAGCTTTTCCTTAAATTTCTCACGCAAAACGAGTTTTTAAAATTTTACGGGTTTGGATACAGTTTCTGTTCTGCCGCGGTGATTTTGAGCCTGCATAAACGCCCCCGTGCAAACTGTACAGTTTACAGTTCGGCAAAATGTGGGGTCTGCTAGAGATGCTCATATCACACCAGAGCTTCAATGCTCCTCTCTTTAGTAGCCTTAACTCTGATATGAGGCCTTTCATCCACAGCATCTCGCACAAACAAAAAGACATTGCTCTATATTCTGCTTCAGTTGTAGATCAGGAGACCACCGTCTGCTTCATCCTCCTAGAAGGTTTACTCCAACAAAGACACAAAAGCCAAATGTTGACCTTCTGGCATCAATGCAACTAGCCCAATCAGCATCACAGTAGCCCTCTACATTTAAGTGCCCACTGGCCTTAAACAATAGACTTCTTCCATGACTCCCTTTTAGATAGGGCAATATATAGTGTGCTGACTTCTTGGGCCATGCATGTAGCGGATGACCACACTCACTGCATAGGATGTCAGGTATCGTGTGGCACAAAAAGATGAGCCAGACTACAAGCCATTTGTAGTTCTCCCTACAATTGGACTTCCAGATCGTGCATACGATTGATGATTTGGCTCGATAGGAGTTGAAACAGCTCGACACCCAAGTATTCATGCACCACTAAGAAGGTCCAAGACATACTTCGGCTGCAAGAGAACTATCCCTTTTGAGGATGTTGCAATTTCCACTGCCTAGAAAATACCTCTGTTGGCCAAGGTCCTTAATCTCAAACTCTTTGCTTAAGGTCTGCTTTAATTGTGACGTCTCAACAGTATCACCCCTTATAACAATGATATCATCCGCATATACTGCAAGAACTGTGATATGCCTGCCGGAGTTGCGCTGTAACTATCGCATACCACACATAGCACAATGAAATTGATCAAACCATGCCCATGGAGATTGCTTAAGCCCGTACAATGACTTTCTCAACCTAAGGAACTTTCAATGAGTTTGAGATGTACCAAAACCAGGTGGAATTTTCATGTACACTTCCTCATGAAGATCACCATGAAAAAAAAAAGCATTTTTCACATCGAGCTGGTATGAAGGCCAACCCAAATTTGCTGCACGTGATATCAAAGTTTTCAGGGTACTCCTCTTTGCCACAGGTGCAATGGTCTCATCATAGTCAATTTCATAGGTTTGGCTATAACCCTTTGCAACAAGTCTGGCCTTATGTCTCTCCATCTTACCATTTGACTCTTGCTTCGCGGTGTAGACCCATTTGCAATTACCTGCCTTTTCCCTTTTGGAAGCTCTACAAGCTCCCATGTATTATTCTTCTAAAGGGCTGGCATCTCCATCATCGCTTCATCCCACTCAGGATCTTGCGCTGCTGCTTTCCAATCAGTTACTGACGATTGTTAGGAGGCAATGAAGGCTCTATACCTAGGTGACGGTGAGTCATATGACGCATAGTTTTCACTTTTCAGTACCATGCTCAAAACCGTACCTTCCAAGAGGATTTCCTGCCCCAGCTCATGGTTCTTTCCTCAAGGCAATAGGCACATTCATTCAATCATCTATGACACGCAACTGACTCTTAGATGAGTCCACTTCATCAAGTACTGGAATCTAATGTCGCTGATGTTGCTCCCCCTGCAATTTGACCTCGCCAACTACTGGAATTTGTTGTTCATGTTGCAATTTTATCCTTGCATACGCAACTAAATTTGACTCCTCATTGGGCTTTCTCCATCTCTTCACTCATAGGTTTTCTTCTTGCATACACCCTCAAAGTTTCTTCCTCGTTTGACTTCTTGAATCTTTCCTCACTCATACGACATGGAAGTGTGCCAATCACAACTCTCGATGGTTTCTCTTTCTCCACCGGCATTGCTGCAGCTTCATCCTCTCAGCCGCCGCCACCTCCGTACTTCCTACTCTTGCTTCCATCCGACCACCAGGACCTAGTGAAAGGACAAGTGCTCCCTGGGTGATTTTGATAATTAATGTCAACATATCTCTTGTTGGACTAATGCTTTCATCTAGTATGCTTCAGATAAGTTCAACAATGGAGTGGCATGGACTAGAGGATGTGGAACCCTTTCGAGATGATAAGGACAAAGGATTGGCTCAAGCTCAAAGCTCAGGACTCTACATTTTTCATTTTAGTGATCCAAGATCATATTGAGTCCATAGGAAAGCCAATACTATTAAGAGGGGGTGAGGTGTTGCTTAATGGCTTGCTTGCTCAAAGTGCTTAGTGATATGCTCCACAGCCCTCAACCACTTTCTCATATCCACATATGTCCCAAATCAAAAGTCAAACTCGGCCCCACCGAAATTTTCTATCCGGCGCCACCGAGTTCTCTTGACATAGCCACTGCCAGAAACCCTAATCAATTTGGTCTCACCGATAGGGATCTCAGTCTAACCGAGATGGGCTTGCAAACTCTCTGTTGCCTATTGCATTAATTTCGGTCCCACCGAAATATGAAATTGGTCCCACCGAGTTTGCTTGGCCAACTCTCTGTTTAGCTTATTACCAAAATCGGTCCCACCGAGTTTGTGTAATCGGTCCAACCGAGATGAGGCTTTACCCTAACCCTAGCACATCGGTCCCACCGAGTTGATCATGTCGGTCCCACCGAAATGCCTAACGGTCACATTATGAACCAAATCGATCTGACCGAGTTTTATGATTCGGTCCCACCGAGTTCGGTGATTTGTGTGTGACGGTTAGATTTTGTGTGAAGGCTATATATACCCCTCCACCCACTCTTCATTCGAAGAGAGAGCCATCAGAATATGCCTACACTTTCAACATACATTTTCTGAGAGAGAACCACCTACACTTGTGTTGAGGTCAAGATATTCCATTCCAACCACATAAATCTTGATCTCTAGCCTTTCCCAAGTTGCTTTCCACTCAAATCATCTTTCTACCAAATCCAATCCCATGAGAGAGAGCTGTGTTGGGGAGACTATCATTTGAAGCACAAGAGCAAGGAGTTCATCATCAACACACCATCTATTAACTTCTGGAGAATGGTGTCTCCTAGATTGGTTAGGTGTCACTTGGGAGCCTCCGTCAAGATTGTGGAGTTGAACCAAGGAGTTTGTACGGGCAAGGAGATCGCCTACTTCGTGAAGATCTACCCTAGTGAGGCAAGTCCTTCGTGGGCGATGGCCATGGTGGGATAGACAAGGTTGCTTCTTCGTGAACCCTTCGTGGGTGGAGCCCTCCGTGGACTCGCGCAACCGTTACCCTTCGTGGATTGAAGTCTCCATCAACGTGGATGTACGATAGCACCACCTATCGGAACCACGCCAAAAATCTCCGTGTCTCCAATTGCGTTTGCACACTCCAATTCCATCCCTTTACATTCTTGCAACTTGCATGATTTACTTTCCGCTGCTCATATACTCTTGTCATGCTTGCTTGATATGTATTGTGAATGTTTGAACTTGTGCTAAAACCCCACTTCAACTTAAAGAATTTAAAAACTGCAACTTTTCTTGCTAAGAGTCTATTCACCCCCTCTAGATACCTCTTCTCGATCCTTTCACCTAGCATCGCTGCCAACTGCCAAGACCAAGTGCTGCCGTCTCCTCCGGCAGACCCACTCTCGCACACTGCCGGCCGCCGGCTCCATTCCTGCACAACTACTCCGCCTGGGCCTGTTGGCCTTTTCCCGGAGCTTGTTCCCCGCTGCGCTGACACCCTAGGCGCCCGGAGCTCCACCCCATGCTGCTGATTCACCACGGGCGACCTGCAGACCCAACATCTTCTCCCACCTGTGCTCTGACACAATCTTGTCGTTCAAGAAATATCTAGAATCAGTCAAGAGTCAACCTTCTCCATTCTTCTCTCTTGCTTTACATACTAATGTATATGGGCCACATGGGCCAGGTAACACACACACACACACACACACACCAGCCAACAGTGGACAACACCCTTCATGAATAATCCTATTATGCAAGAACTAGTACGCGAGAACAGTTTGTTGCTCCCTATAGCCGTGTCGTCTTTCACCAACATAAAATAAAATAGAACTGTGTCAAAACTGGCGGTTCGGTCAGAGAACAACAAAGCCTTTCAGTCCCAAACATATTGGCATAGGGTAGAGTTGAAACCCATAAGATCTCAAAACATGGTTCCGACACGTGGATAGCACTTCCACGCACCCATGTCCATGGCTGGTTCTTTGGTGTTATTCCAGTCTTTCAGGCCTCTCTTTACGGACCCACCCATGTGAAGTTTGGTCTACCCCGATCTCTCTTGACATTATCAGAATGCTTTATCCTTCCGTTATGCACCGGCGGTTCGGTTAGAGTAAATAAATTTTATCATATGATGATAAACCAGTTTACAGAAAGAAAGAAAAAAGGAAATACCTCTCCTTCTTTAGTTAATGCGGCTGAATGCCAACCTCCAGCAGCAATGTCAACCTGCAAATAGATGTGGAAAATATAAAACAAGAAACAGAAACAGGACTTTTAGGATTCATAGGCCTGGTAAGGAAAATATGTGTGCATAAGTATTTGTGATTTATCAGCATCTAGTGGTAGCCTGGTAGGCCATAATCAATATGAAATTATTTACATAGGCAACATCGAACAAATGTAAGTTCCACAAAAATGGCAGAAATTCAACGATTAGTACCAGAGGTGCTATATGCTTAACTTACTGCGAGTCAACATGAATTAACCTGGGATCCAATGGACCAACTTTTTTTTTCTTTTGCTCAGCTAGAGTCTAACCAAGCCTTGAACCAGGCTTGTTAGGTAATGTCTTCATACACCTCATTAATGTTCAACTTGATTTAGAAAGGATGTCAGAAATAAGAAGCAACAATCCAGTGTGGCTCACCAATGAGAGGTTAGATAGCCCTTCAACACGGATCGGTTGTGATCTCGGTTGGGTATCTCCAATCCCCAGCTGGCCATATTCATTATTACCCCATGCCCACAAGATTCCGTCTACTGACAGTGCCAAATTATGGAATGCCCCTACAGCAATCATGCTCACTTGTTCAAGCCCTTGCACACGTACTGGCGTAGATATTTTTTTGCTGAAAAGAAGACTAACATCGTCAATACTATGATACAAGGACAAACACACCAAAAATATAAAAATGATTGATGATTTCAGTTGAAGTCACAGGCGCCATACATATCACCCGGAGGCCACGGTTGTCCCCAAGTCCAGACATGGCCTTCTTGTGTCAAAACCACTGAGTGAGTCCCCCCCGCAGCTACCTAGAGTCAATGAAAGAAAACAGTAAACCAGAAGTTAATGATGTTGAATGGAAAGCAGGAGTGCAGGACTGAAAAGTTCTAGCATCATTTTACTAGAACATCAGTATTTCATTTGGACATGGCACACTGTAACAGTTCTAACAAAAAGTTATCCTATGTGTTCTCCCAGCCTAACACAAGTTGGCAACAAGTATGCTGGTGTTGACAGTAAGATGCAAAAAATTGCTAGTCACAATCCTTAAAACATGCATAAAAATGACTAAAATCCCAAGAACATTGGGACTGGTGCAAGTAGTACATGATAGGAATCTGATTCCATTCCACTCACTTGCCGAACTTTGAGCTTGAGAGCGCATCGCTGTGGGATGGGGATGTCCCTCCTGAGTGCCCTTGTGCCATCTTCCTTCCTCTCAGGCTCCTCCCCGCACTGCCCATATTCGTTGCCCCCTGGAACATGGGCGCACATGTCATGTAATCAACCAATTCCGAAAAGAAAAAACCAGCCAAGAAACCGAGTTCCCTTACCCCAAGCGTAAGCCCGGCCCTTGTCGTCCACCGCGAGGCAATGCCACCCGCCGATCGCTGCCTGGCACCAAAACCCAATGACACACGCATTACAAAAGAAGCGAATCGCATTTCAAAAGAGTGATCATGCGCTCACCTGCACGATCTTGACCCCGATGAGGGCGTCGACATGCGCCGGGGAGCTCTCTGTCTTGGTCTCCGGCGGGTGCCCGAGCGTTCCCCGCTGATTCCACCCCCAAGTGAAGAGCTGCAGAGAAACGGCGGCCGCCAGCGAGAAACCACATCAAAACAAACACTGTACTGTATAGAAAGGAAACGAGTGCAAGAAGGAAGCGGGGCAATGGAAGCGTACGCTGCCGTCGTCGCATATGGCGAGGGAGTTGCGGCTGCCGGCTACGACGGCGGAGACGGCGTACGCATCCAGAGCGCCGATGCAGCGGGCCCAGTCCTTCTCGTCGCACCGGCCCATGCCCAGCTGCCCGTCTTCCCCCGAACCCCTGCAAAACCCAACGAAATCAGGCGCCACATCTCAGGGACAGAGTGGCCGGAGGGGGCGAGCGAGGAGGCATCACCATGCGAGGACGGCTACGGGGCGGGAAGGCAGCGCCATATGGGGTGGGGGGAAGGGGGGAGGGGCGGCTCGGTGTCTGAGGTGGCCGGGAAGCGGTGGGGAGATAGCGAAACCGCAGCGGCAAAACAAGAATGCAGCGCTGGAGGCTGCTTTTGTTGCGGCCCTGTCCGGGAGGGGAGGTGGGATTGGGGTGGGTGAGGAGGTGAGGGCGCCTACCTTTTGCGCGTGTCTTGTGTGGGTTTTGTGCTCCGCGCAATAGGGTTTTGGAGGCGGGGAGGCGGTGGATTCCACGTCACCTCCCGGTGAGTCACTCAATTTATCCAAGGTTGCCCCGCATGCTGCTCTTGGATCTCGTCAGGCCAACTCTATCACGCGACCCCAAACAGACATCCGTTTTAACTGGAATTTCTCAAAAAAAAAATCTGTTTTGACTGGATTCTGTCCATTTGGGTTTTTTTAGGACAACCTCGCGGAGTTCTTTATTAATCCGTCACCACAGTTACAGGGACGAACGAGAGATTCCCGGGATGTCCCAACCAAATATGGCGGCCACCATCGAGATTAAGAGCATGCTTCGCTAAGTTGTGAGCTTCGACATTCGAGCTCCTAAACTCATGATTAAAATTACAGAAATCGAAAGACATAGACTGATCTATTATTTCATGAATAATTGCTCCATAGCTCGCTGCATTTTCCTTCTTGACGTCCTCGACCACCCCCTTGCAGTCCGATGCTACATGGATCCTCCGAAGATGGAGGTCCTCCGAGAGAGCCAATGCTTCCCTTATCGCCAGCGCCTGGAGGGTTTGTGGATCAGCGATATATTTGAAAAAAAAGTCAAGGCTCCCAAGAAGGCCCCTTCTTGATCCCTGCATATGGCGCCAACAGCACCATAGCCCCGTCGAGATACAGCGGCATCGACATTTACCTTTGCGGCTCCTTCGCGTGGTTTTACTCAACGAGTAGACCTCCCTGTTGCCACACCCCTTGGTTTCTGGTGCACGTGATTCATAAACCGGAGATCACCCAAGTAGCTGTTGATGAATCCGTTGATGGAGTGCGGCGTCTGGTAAATGTCTTCGTGAATAGCCTTCCGTCGAGCTTTCCAGAATGCCCAAAGAGTTACAATAAGCCTTTGAAATAGATCTGCAGGTAATATTGCATGTAACTCAAAAAGCCAGTCCTTGGCTTTATCCTCCGTTCACTCAACCATTGGTTCTAGGAGATCCTCCGAGGCAAGCGCCCAAACAGCAGCAGCCAATGGACATTTTACCAATGTGTGCTTCCATGTGTCTCTTCCCCCACATAGCAGGCATGTGTCTTCTGTTGTCATGTGTCCATGTTTTAGGACCTCTCCGCATGGCATAGAATGTCTACCAAGGTGCCAGACAAACATCCTCAGTTTGGATGGGACCTGGATATGCCATATCATGCTCCACTTGTTGATGTCATCATGTTCGAACGAGGACCCCCCTCTTCCTGTAACCACGCTTCTCGATTCATCTTAGTCCGCAAGACCATCTGATACGCGGACCGAACACTGAAATTGCCTCGTGTCTCTTCATGCCAAGCCCAAAAGTCGGCAACTCTACGTGTGCATAGAGGTATCTTCAGAATCTCAACAGCATCGAAAGGTGTAAAGATAGACCTTATGTAGTCCTCATTCCATGACGCCATTGGTGCATGGATCAACTGCGCCACCCTAGTGGGGGGGTTCGGAATTAGTGATGTGATGGGCCTCTTATAACTATCCATAGGGATCCAGTTATGCAGCCAAATATCTGTAGTATCCCCATCCCCAATCCTTCGAACAATCCCCTGTGCTAGGATATCTCGACCATCGAGTATTGCTCTCCAAATTTGAGAAGGGTGAGAACCAAGCTCTGCATCCAGCAAAGTGTTTTGTGGGAAATATATCGCTTTCAGCATACGTGAGCTGAGAGATGACTCTTCTGTCAAAATCATCCACGCTTGACGTGCTAGCAATGCCAAATTGAAGATCTCCAAGTCACAGAAACCCAGCCCTCCCAAATGTTTAGGTCTGGTCATGACATCCCACGCCACCCATCTTGGCTTTCTCCTTCCTTGCTTGCTACCCCGCCAGAATTGCCTTATGATGGAGGTTATATTTTCGCATAGCCCCCTCGGCAACCTGAAGCACGACATAGAATAGACTGGTATAGCCTGTGCTACAGACTTGATCAAAATCTCTTTACCTGCCGATGATAGGAGCTTCTCCATCCATCCATTTATCTTTTCCCAAACATGGTCCCTCAAATATTTGAATGTACCGTTCTTTGAGTGGCCGACATCAGTAGGCATGCCCAAGTAGCGATCACTCAAAGATTCATTTTGTACCTGCAAATTGTTCTTGACAATATCCCTTACAGGTCCTAGACATCCTTTGCTGAAAAAATTGAGGACTTCTCATTATTAATCCTTTATCCCTATGCACTACAATAAGTAGTTAGCAGGTTTGACACCGCTAAAGATCCCTCCCCACTCGCCTTGAAAAGTAGCAGGCTGTCATCTGCAAACAAAAGGTGGTTAACGGTAGGAGCCGTTGGGGCCACCTGAATACCTGCCAATGATGACTGAGAACTGGTTTTGAGTAGGCACGAAAGGCCCTCTGCTGTTATCAAGAATAAATAGGGGGAGATTGGGTCTCCCTGCCGAATACCCCTTGTAGGTTTGAAAGATTCGAGTTTCTCTCCATTAAATAAAACCGAAAAGGAAATTGATGAGACCATACCCATAACAATATCAATCCACTGTCCTGCAAAACCCAGCTTGGTCATGATGGCCCTCAAATATGTCCACTCCACACTGTCATAGGCTTTCATCATGTCCAACTTCAAAGCGCAGAAATTGTTTGTTTTTTTATCTCGAGCGCTTCATAAAGTGCAAGCACTCATAGGCACAAATAATGTTGTCAATTATAAACCTTCCAGGTACAAAGGCGGACTGCTCTTCTAATATAATGTCAGGCAGAATTACCTTTAACCTGTTAGCAACCACCTTTGAAGCAATCTTATAGAGAACATTGCGAAGACTTATAGGCCGGAATTGGGACAGTAACGTTGGGTTCGTTACTTTAGGAATCAACACTAGTACAGTATCATTGATGCACTCTAGGCTCTCCTCTCCACAGACTATTCTTAGAACAATCTTTGTGACTTCCTCCCCACACATGTCCCAATGGTGTTGATAGAAGTGAGCGGGAAAACCGTTCGGGCCTGGGGCTTTGGTTGGGAACATCTGGAACAAGGCCGCCTTAACCTCCTCATTGGTGTACGGAGCGCAAAGTAATGTGTTCATCTTGTCTGTCACCTTGCGCGGTACATGGTTCAGAACTTCATTCATATTCTGGACCCCTTCAGACTGGTATAAGGTTTGGTAAAAACTGTTGGCAAGCACCCTCAATTCTACTGGGTCTGAAATCTCAACTCCGAGCGAGTTTTGTAGAGCTTTGATCATGTTTTTCTTGCGGCGAAGGCTAGCTCGAAGATGAAATTTTTTTGTATTCTTATCACCCACCGAAAGCCACTCGATTCTAGCCTGTTGCCACCACATTATCTCCTCTCTATGGTACAGTTCGATCAATCGCTCATTTATTTTCAGCTCCACATGCGTTGGCCTGATCCTTAGTGGATCGCTGTCGGTGTCAAAACCGGCGGATCTCGGGTAGTGGGTCCCGAACTGTGCGTCTAGGCCGGATGGTAACAGGAGGCAGGGAACACGATGGTTTACCCAGGTTTGGGCCCTCTTGATGGAGGTAAAACCCTACGTCCTGCTTGATTAATATTGATGATATGGGTAGTACAAGAGTAGATCTACCACGAGATCAAGGAGGCTAAACCCTAGAAGCTAGCCTATGGTATGATTGTTGTATATATTGTATATCTATCGACTAGCCTGGCCTCGGTTTATATAATGCACCGGAGGCCTAGGATAACAAGAGTCCTAGCCGAATACGCCGGTGGGGAGAAGTCCTTGTCTTGATCGCCAAGTCTTGTGGAATCTTCCTTGTATGCGGTAGCCGTCCGAACTGGCCCATGAGTATACGGCCACGGGGGTCCTCGGCCCAATCTAATAGATCGGGAGACGACGTGGTGAGTACCCCCTAGTCCAGGACACCGTCAGTAGCCCCCTGAACCGGTCTTCAAGTTAGGGACGCTCCTCGATTCTTCCGAACTGTTCTTCATCTTCGGTTGCCGGTCTTGAAAACTGGTTCAACAAATCTTCTTTATCTTCGATCTTGAGGATCGCCGAAATGCATTCGACGAGTTTACACGTCGGGTATCCGAGGAGCCCCTTTAAGTTTCCGGCCTTTATCAATGCCTTGTTTATTTTTATGCCACACCTCGGGTTTGAAGTTGTTCCCGGGAGGCAGGGTCCTCTTGCGTCCGAGCTCCAACGCCGGACTGCATTCGAGGTATCTTTTGCAGCCGAGCACCAACGCCGGACCGCTTCCCAGCTCTAGCGCCGGAATGTATCCGAGCTCCAACGCCGGACTATGTATCCGAGCTCCAACGCCGGACTGTATATCCGAGCTCCAACGCCGAAATATATCCGAGCTCCAACGCCGGACTGTGTCCAGGCTCCAATGCCGGACTATATCCGAGGTGTCATATCACCTTGGTTCAAAAAAGTTGAAGGAGTTTAGCCGAGCTTAATGCCGGAAATGCCCTCTATGGAGCCAGCCACTAGCGCCCGAGCTTTATGCCGGACTGCTTCCGAGGTGGTGCACCACCCCGACTATGGGCCGATTTTTTGTCAATATTTTTTATTGGTGCAATTTATTCTCTGCCGAGATATATAGCCAGTAGCCCTCAAGGTGTGTATCGGTCTAAAACCCGAGATGCACATGAAGGATGACATAAGACCGCTGATCCCAGTAGCCGCTGAGACTCAGGTTGATTTGCAAAATCGGCCTGAGGATCAAGTCCTAGCTCGGCAGAATACTTCGGGACACAAAAGCGGCGTGCTCAGTCCTCAAGACTCAGGTTGGGTGCGGCCGACCAACCTGAGGATCAAAATCTCCTCGGAAACTATATTGCACATAAAATTTTCTGCATTGGACAAGCAATGCAGTAGCCCCCGAGACACTGGTCGGGTGGCAACACCAGATCAGGGGATCGATGTGCCCCTTTAATATTTGTAAATAATAAGCCCGAAGCCCAGTAGCCCCCGAGCCTTAATGCGGGCACGGGTGGCCGAATTAAGGATCAATATCCATAGTAAAATCACAAATTATGTGTAATGACTCTATGTATCCAAGTACTTTACGTCATTAATGCTCGGATCCGCATTGTACAAAACTTTGTTGACCGACCATCGGCTTCCACCTCCTTGGCCAGTAGCCGAGGAGTGTTTGTCCTACTTTATAAAGCCTTTATGAGGGCAAAGATTTACGACAAACAAGGCAATCTGGCCACACGGTTTTATAAACAAAGGTACGCAGAGAGATATGTTATATTACTGTTTAACAGAAGAAATGTATTCCAAAGAAAATAGTCCCGCTATCGGTTCCTTTCTTTGGGTTGTCATGCTAAGCATGATCATGAAACCTCAGCTCGAATGTAAGAGCAAAATATCGAGGATTTAGTTTGGGAGGCCAGTTAATAGCCCCCGGTAGTGTTCGGCGACAGTCGAGGTCAAGCCGTAAACACTTCGGCCAATGTTATGAATGGCCCGTCATAGTCATCGGATCGCTGACCAGTTTACGCTTATTGTGACAGTCAGTTTTCGGCTTTCTCCACTAAGGTGCTTAACCATGTGAGCTGGAAGCACAATCGCAGTGGTTCTCCCTTTGCACGCCTAGCCGAACAAAACGGAACGTAGGAAGCAAGTGCAGGAGCCGGGCAACCCAACTATTGACCGAAGACACAATTCGAAACCGATGCATATATAGCAATATCTGAGAATGTTTTTGCCGAATCCCTAAAGGTGTCCGGCGTTGCACTGCGAGACTAATGCTGGAAAAGCACAAATAGTTTAAAAGTGCCAAAAAGCTTGGAAAACCAAGAAACGTCAGTAAAAACATGACGTCCGAACAAGATCAAGTGTTCGGTGCCAATCCGAAAATTGGTCTTAGAAAAAAGAAGTGCTTCTGTCGTCCTTTAACATGACACATCCTATCTCAAGACTTCGAGCGGGTCAGCCTACGGCTTCAACCTCCTATCCCGAGGGCGGAGTACTTCTCATTAGGCCAGTTTAGCAAACTAAACTCTAGCGGCTTTGAGAGAGAAATTAGGCTCCCCGGCTAGTGACCGCACACTCGCGTCGAAAAAAGGAGTGATAAATAATAATAATAGAACTTTGCAACGACTGAGAAGAAGAACACTTATTATAAAACGGCTCAAATAAACTTAAGAGCCCCCAAGTGACTTGGGTAGAAGAATGATTGCATGTACCGAAGTACTTATATCATATCTATGTTCAACCGAACTTTAAACGCGTCTTAACCGACCGTCGGCTTCTCCCTCTTCGGTTAAGGACCGAAAAGTGTTATGTACTCCATCGGTCGAGAATATCGACGGTGTTTCCAATAACCAGGCAATCAGGCCATAAGGCTGTAACAGACAAAGCGCGCTCAGGGAACTTATGCTATATTACTGCGAAGAGTAAGAAGCATCTTCGAAGAAAATAGTACCCCCACCGATACCTTTCTTCGGTGCTCATTGTTATTATGAGACTTGTGCAATAGATTTTTTGTACTCATGAGTTCCGTTGTGTGCCGACCATCATTGAATAACTATAAGAGCGCTAGCTTTCGGCTTCACCCAGTCTGAGGTCCGGCTCGGGTGACCCGATCGTGACAATCGCAGAGGTGCTCCCTTTACTCCCTAGCCGAACAATCGGGAACGTAGGGGTAAACACAGGAGCGAGGCAACCCAGCTTGCAAATCGCTTAAGTCAATGTGGTGCATATTGTGGCGTAATACACGAACAAGGAACGAAGCCGTACAAGTATAATCATATGCAACAGGAAAAGCTTCATAAAGGAAGCCCCCAAGTAAACGGGGTATTTGAATTTATGCGTCACAAACAAAGTTTGGACAAGGAAATTTTTTAGAAGCAACTTTTTTCCAAAAAAGTATAATGCTTGGTCGAACCGAACGCAAGTTAGAAATTAAAGCTTTGAGCATGAAAGCGACTTAGCTGGTTAATGTGTTCGGTATTGATGACGCGGTCCGAGCTTGATGCGGGGCAAGGTTCCATCCCTCAAGCCGGTCCCGAGGTGGCGGAGCGGAGAGCTTGACACGCCGAAGTGGTGACATAGCACGATCAATGCAGACCGGCAGAGTGACGCCGAAGTCCCCGGATCATTTTCCTGTGCACAAAAAATAGTGCAAACCGGAGATAATAGTAATAATGATAATTAAAAAAAATCGTTGCATAATAAATAATTTATGCAAAGTGAGTAATAAAAGAAATATGGCCTGGCGCCGAAGTCAAGTCGATGCAGGGCGTCGGCGTGATGCGGTAAAGGCGTGGCAAAGCCTGAATTCGCAGGTCGGTCCGAGCTCCGAGTGCGGCGTTCGCCGGACTATGTACGGAAACTGACCGAACCACCATGCGACTGTCGTTAATGCAGCCACCATTTGATAGACCTGTGTACATATGACGGACAAACCAGAGTAATAATTCCTTGGGAAAAATGAACCCAAACAAGCAAAAAATACTGGGATTAATAGCACCTGGTTTATTTGTTGTAGCAATCCGAAGGAAGGTGATTCCTAAAATTGGGACCCGCTCCGCACACCCATTGCCTGATGGGCGATAAAACGACGGCATGGCAATGCTGGTAAAGGTTGACTCGCCGAGGCAAAGCCCTCGGCCCAGCTAACGTGACGGAGCTGGTCGGCTAGTGACGCCGAAGTGTCCGGAGTAGGTTGATGAAGAGATGGCGAAGCCCCCGGTCCAGCCGAGATGTCGAAGCCTCGATGTCAGCCGATGAGTCGAAGTAGGTCGGCGTGATGGACACCAGCTTGAAGAAGCAATAGTGCGGCCCTGTCGATGCAGGTCGTGACGTGGTCGATGCCGGCTTGATGAAGCGACCGTGCGGCGATGCCGGTATGCCCGCTCCGTGTAATCCGTGGGGCGGCGATGTTGGTGATGATTTATCCTTCGCGATGCCGGGCTCTTGTTCGGCTTGCCGAGATGATGATCCGAAGAAGTTGAGCTCGGCTCAACAAAGTGACGCCGTGTCTAGCGCAGGTCGGCAGCCGTGGAGTAATATTGCCGGACTGGTTTGACACCAGCATGATGTTGAAGATCATGTTCAAAAGATCTTACAGTTAGTGGGATGTGTTCGGGAACAAAACACAATACCCCATACAAAACTTCCTTCAAAAGGGATGTCCGAAATCCTGTTCATAAAAAAGATGAACTCGGGTCGGATTCGTTTTCGCGCAGAAAACAGATCCGAAAAGTGATGCACTAATCGGAAGGTTCCCGGAGTTTGGACGGTCGGATCGAGCCGAAATTTTGAGAGGTGGTAGATATAGGAATTCCGCAGCCGATCAACGGTTGGATCTTCCAAAGGACGTCCGAGCTAGAAGCTGGACACCACGCCCTAAACTCATCCAAATTCCCGTCCAGATTTGACAGGGCTCCGGTATATCGTGGATTGCCAGAGATTCCTCCATCGGAACTCGACGAAATTTTCCAGGGTTGTTGTAGACTCAATTCCGCACAATTCCACCAAAGCGATCGTCAAAGCGATACTCGAGGAGGTGGTGGTGGCAGATACGAGTTCGCTGTCCAGAAAAACAGCACGGTCGCTTGAGGGCAATGTTGACGTTGAGCCCCCGAGCTCCATAGATGATTCCTCCGTGATCTTGATAGAGATCGGAGTTGATGTTTGATGAAGGCCCTCGTCCGGACATGGTGATCCGAACACGGGGCGCAATTCTTGGTCGAACCAAGGTGACCAGTCGAGCTGGTGACGAAGATGCCGAAGTCGCAGTTGATCTGCAGGCGAGCCATCGATCCTTTTGTCGATCACACAGCGGAACTCTCAATGAAAGCACCAATGTCGGTGTCAAAACCGGCGGATCTCAGGTAGTGGGTCCCGAACTGTGCGTCTAGGCCGGATGGTAACAGGAGGCAGGGAACACGATGTTTTACCCAGGTTCGGGCCCTCTTGATGGAGGTAAAACCCTACGTCCTGCTTGATTAATATTGATGATATGGGTAGTACAAGAGTAGATCTACCACGAGATCAAGGAGGCTAAACCCTAGAAGCTAGCCTATGGTATGATTGTTGTATATATTGTATATCTATCGACTAGCCTGGCCTCGGTTTATATAATGCACCGGAGGCCTAGGATAACAAGAGTCCTAGCCGAATACGCCGGTGGGGAGAAGTCCTTGTCTTGATCGCCAAGTCTTGTGGAATCTTCCTTGTATGCGGTAGCTGTCCGAACTGGCCCATGAGTATACGAACACGGGGGTCCTCGGCCCAATCTAATAGATCGGAAGATGACGTGGTGAGTACCCCCTAGTCCAGGACACCGTCAGTCGCCCTTGAGTCCTTCCAGAGCCCGCTTGAGCTGTTTTATCTCCTTTCTGACGCTGCCAAATGTGTCCGTGCTCCACTTTCCCAAGCCCTTTGCAAGGTCACTAAGCTTCTGCCGCATCCCGTCTACAGATGTGCAAGGCGGCCCCTCGACCCAGCCCAAGGAAATTGTGTCCTAAAGGCCGTCATGTGTCTCCCACATAAGCTCGTACTTGAAAGGCTTCCTTCTTCGCACCTCTCCATCAGTGTCTCCCATCTCGAGCAGCAAAGGTGAATGATCAAATGTGGCCCCGGTGAGATGTTGGACTTACGCTAGAGGATATATTGCCATCCACAAGGCGTTGACAAGTGCCCTGTCAAGTATGCATTTAGTGTAACTTCCTCCTGAAACTTTTTTCTCAAATGTCCAGAAATTTCCTTTATACCCCAAATCTAGCAACATGCAAACATCCACCGCATCCCGGAACGCTTGGATTTGAGCATTACTGCACTGACCTACTCCTTGATGCTCATCTGAACGCAACACTTAATTAAAATCCCCAATACAAAGCCAAGGGAGGGAGCTCAAAGTGCTAATGTTTTTCAAAACTGTCCAAGTCTCATGCCTTAGGTGTGTTTGTGCCTCACCATATATGCATGTCATCCTCCACTTGCCCTTACCCTGTTCCTCCACCGAAACATCCAGGTGATAACGAGAGTAACCAAGAATATCAATATTTATTCCGTTATTCCAAAACAAACCTATTCCACCACTTCTACCTTGACTATCAACGACATAAGAGTTATCAAAACCCAAAGTTCCAGCTAACGCTTCTACCCTAGCTCCTTCTATTTGTGTTTCAACAATGCACAAAAGGGTAGGGGCAAATTGCCTCGCAAAATCGCGAAGATCTCGAACTGTCGCGGCTTTGCCCACGCCACGGCAGTTCCAACAGAAGACACTCATTGGGCTCGGCGGCGCCCCTCAGAGGAGCCCGCCAACTTTGTTTCATACTTTCCCTGTCCGGCTTGCTTGGTCATAATGTTCTTCACAATTTCCAATGCTAGCTTGGTCCTCTTCGGGTCTTGTTTTGCGCTTGGTCTTGGAGGAGCAACAGTGGAGGACGACACTAAGGTGTTTCCCTATGCTGTAGCAGTCGTCCCCATGTTTGGTGCTTCCAAAGAGAGCTTCTGATCAGATGCTCTCTTCCTATTCCCCTCTGTGTCAGCCCTCTCCGATTCCATGTCCATATCCTCATCTCCCCTCCCTTCTGGTCCCCCAGCTTGAGAATCTGCACTGCGCCCTCCATTACGGCCACCACGGCGTCCGCCCCTGCGGCCTCGTCCGCTTCCCGGTCCCTGGCTATTACGCATTGCCTAGTTTTCCTTCAGGTCCTTGAAGACCAAAGCAGAAGGTGGATGTATACCGGGTTCCATGCTGCTTGTACTGGTGACCCAACATGCCGCATACGACGCACCATTCCGGAAGTTTCTCATATTTAACCCTATAAATTTGGCGCTTGCCATCTCATATCATGGAAACAACATTCTTCAGCGGTTTATCGACCTTGATCCTCAGCCACACACAATGAAAATTTCCCGCAAAATCCTGTGAGATAGGCTCTGCGAACAGCACCTCCCCCACCTTCGCCGCAAGGGACGGCACTACATATGCATATAGCGGTGGCACATCATGGATTTGTGCCCAGATCTCAATGCTATGAAGTTGAACTATCGAAGGCTTTGCCATCCCGTCATACGGCTTGAGGATCACTGTGTCCCCCCTAAAGTGCCACGGACCTTCTTGTGTAACTCTCTCCCAGTCACCTAAACAGGAGAATTGCACCGAGTAGAGATTATCCTCCAATGGATTGAATTGTACGTCCTGGGAAAGATCCCACGCTGCTCGCATATTGTGAAAAAAAATCAGAATTGGCTGTACGTCTTGATGGTATGAACCTTTGCAAGAGCAACCCAGCGAGCAGCCGCCGGCGGTGCTTCCTTCTCATCAAACACCACATCGTCCAGGTCTTCTTCTCGCAATCCCAACTCCTTCATCAGTGCCGCCACGTCGTCGATCTCTGGTTGGCCTGACGTAGACGACCCCAAAGCTTTACTTGAAGACATCGCGAAACCCTAGCCCAATTGCGATCTAAAACCGGGCCTTCTCGGACGAACCCTAGATGCTTCCGCCCCCCGCCGTCCTCCCAAGATCGGGGAGCAGACTCAAGGGATAGAAGCAGCGAGTCGAGGCAAGGAAGTAGGGAAAGCAGGTTCTCAACGGCGGTGACAAAGATCGCCCCCGGGAGGAACGAAACCCTAACGAGAGGGAAGTGGTCATTTCTTTCCATTTGGGTAGGGCAATGGGGTTGTATCCGGGCCGTTTCTAGGATGCGATGGTCGTGCGCCCAATGCGCGGACGCATCCCGGCCGCATCATGTCCGCGTATTTTTTTCTTTACAAGCCCTTAAACTTTTTTCATCACTCATTCTTGGTACATGGGAATACATCACCAAATTTTGACTAGAAAAGCAAGACCAAAGAAAACAAGAACCACAAGAATACATTTTAGAAGATATCCAACTTCCATAACTGCTCCTGTAAGTTGGATTAGTGCCTTCTCGATGCATTCATTGTTGATCTGCGGAAGAGCTGCCTCCATCTTGCGTGTTTCTTTCTTCTTCGAGTCCAAAGAAGCAGAGGTTGCTTCCTCGCATCTAGTCTCGTGTCTAGCCTCTAATCTAGCAACAAGTGCACTTGTCTCATCTACAGCCTCTATGCTAGCTAAAAGTGAATGAACATCTACTAAATTACGCTCTATCTATATCGATGTACTCTTCTTCCCAATACCAAAACTTGCACCATTCTACACAATAAAATTTGAAGTTAGCATAACTAGTCAAATCTAGAGCACAAACCGAAGCTAAAAAGAGCACATACCCTATCGTTTAAGCACTTGATGAACACCCATCCGGGATGTTCCGGTGTTATAGACACGCTGTGCATGACCTTCTTTAGGCAATGCTCACACTTAATGAGTGGCAACAGTGCGCCGACGAGCTGTTGGGCTAGCACCGAGCCCGGTCGACCGCATTCATGTATCTGCTTGCGGACCACCGATGTTGTAGATCCGAGTGGCTAGAGGAGGAGCCACTGCCTGCATGTGGCCTTGCGGCCCTGCCAGGGCCTTCCGGCCCGGTGCCCGGCCAGTCCATGGCGCGGTGTGGCCTCCCACAGCCGGGCGAGCTTAAGACCGACCGGATCCGCCCCAAATCAGGCCGGCGGGTGCGCAAATCAGGTGGCCGTGGTTGGGTAGCTCAGGGGCGCCGAGGGGAAGGGGTTGGGCGAGTGCGCGTCCGAGCTGCACAGCTACAATGGCAGCGGTGAAGGCGAGGGAAGAGTGGAGAAGAATGGAGGGCGTGCGGCCAGAGGGAGGGAGGGGGCGGATAGAAAAAGGAGCCCCTGTGCCACCGACGGGCGGGCCAGGGAAGGACACGCGCAGACGGCCCGCGCGTCCGCGTGCTGTCCGTTTCACCCCAAAAGCGGCGCAAACTGGGACCAGGATGGATCGAAAGTGGACAGAAAACGAACAAAAGTCTGTTTGCGTCCGCGCGCTGGGCCGTCTGGTTAGTCCGTTTTACCCCAAACGGACGCGCGCGGACAGGATGGGTTCACGCGGTGAAGTTGGCCTCATTCCCCACCTGGGCTGACTAACTCCTTGGAAGATGGTCATCCTGGTGCTTGGAACAGAATGGCGTGGGGATGGTCTGTTGGGTGCTTTGCCGAGATGCCTGTTGACTATAGGACAATTGTACTATCAAGAGATATGCACACAAAGGATCTATGATTTGAACCCAATGAAAGATCCCAACGAAAGATCCTCCAAGTATCTACCCTTAGCCGCTCAACATCCATCTTTCCCAAGCACTCGTACCACTGTGCTTTTCATAACCAATATTGTTGAGCCATCTGAGTGTTCTAACCCTAGAGAGCACAATCTAGTTTTCCACAGTTCAAAACTGGAAGGATATAGATTACCTAGAGTGGGATGAGTACGAGAAGATATACATTTTACTTCACTTATTAACAAATTTAGATTGTACGGACTATAAAATGTGCGCCTAAATATGCTATGATGAGATAACAACCTATATGATGTTGGAAAGGTCATGGGACCAAAGTTAAACACAAGTAAATAAGCTATGGTTGAGGATAACTAAAAGCACATGGAGATATAAATGTATCCCGATGTTACTCCCTTGGAAAGGTGGGAGTACCACAAGGGCACACCAACACTACAAAGCCTCACCTTCTTCTCCTTGAGATATCACCATAATGGCTATTCTCAATCACTCATGGTAGACCTTGAGACAGACTCCAAACCTATACAAACTTCGGGGGTAAAATCATAAACTAGATTTCTTACCAAGAAATCCTACCGCCTAGGAGTCTCCAACCTCCAAGAGTAACAAAACATGCTCAATTCACGGACCTGATTGTTTGAAAAAGAGAGGAGTAGATATGTGCTTTGGTTCTCTCAAATCTCTCTAGAATCAAAGATATATGATCGTGGAAAGTTGGAGAGCCTCTTCTCAGATCTGATCAGGTGTATATGAAGTGTTCAACCCAGTCATGTCATAACATGGGCACAAATGGCACAAGTAAACATACCATTCTAGTCATGGTTGAAAGAGTGGTCTTATAGCAAAAACCTACATTGTTATGATCCTGCACATTGTGGGTCGATTTATGATGCAATATGATAGTGTATTGATCTTGATGTTCTTCGTTGCAGTAGTCTACATGTGAATTAATCACTAGGAATGATGTTCTAGGAAGCAAAGGGCAAGATTGTGGTAGAAGGGGGCGCTTCCAATAAGTGCCAAGGAAGGACAATGAATGTTGGCCACTTCCATGCACTACAAAATGGAGGAATTTTAGCGTCGGTTCACTTGTGTCACGTAAAACCGGTTTTCATCAACCAAAATGGTTTGTTGACGGTTTCGACCGTCAACCCCATCATCACTGAAGCATCGGCACAAAAAATATTGAAAGTTCCCCTTTTTCTATCACGTAAGATCGTATCTTAGGTGACGAAGCCAGTTTTATCATGAATGTCCATTTTCAGTGACTGACAAAATTGTCACCTTTGATAGGCTGATTTGTCACCTAAGATTGCTTTTGGTGATGATAATTCGTCACTACTAATCGGTTCATTAGTTTGATCGGTCAAAGATTCTGACAAAATGGGCCCAGCAAATGCTGACATGGCTACCTCCATGTGGGTCCGACTATGGTTTTTTATTACCATGGTGCCCGTCAGTAGAAGAAAGGCGTCGGTTTTGACCGGTCAGCGTACTGACATTGGGCCAAGAAGATGCTGACGTGGCTGCTAAAATGTGGGTCCGGATGGTGTTGATGTGGTTGCTTACATGTGGGCTCCATACGATGGTGATGGCTTGAATTTCTGTCGCATATTCTAGATGGCGTCAAATCACGTATGGTTTGAAATTGTAGGCAAAATTTTATTTAAATTACTACAATAAAATAAAATGAAATATTGCCATCATAGCTTCATTAACAATGGGACTTGACAATTATCACAGCACTGTACCACATATTACAATGAGCATCCAAAGGACATATACCGAACATGAGCAATAAGATGCACAAGCAAGTATCATGACAAACAATAATGCACCATCTGTAATTGGTGGGTTGTAAGTGTTGGGGAACGTAGCATGCAATTTCAAAAAAATTCCTACGATCACGCAAGATCTATCTAGGAGATGCATAGCAACGAGACGGGGAGAGTGTGTCCACGTACCCTCGTAGACCGAAAGCGTGTTAGGTTAATGCAGTTGATGTAGTCGAACATCTTCACGATCCAACCGATCCAAGTACCAAACGTACGAAACCTTCGTGTTCAGCACACGTTCATCTCCATAACGTCAATCGAGCTCTTGATCCAGTAGAGGGTCGAGGGAGAGTTCCATCAGCACGACGGCATGGCGACGGTGTTGGTGATGTGATCCGCACAGGGCTTCACCTAAGCACTACGACGCTATGCCCGGAGGAGTAAACTGTGGAGGGGGGCACCGCACACGGCTAAGAAACAACTGTTGTGCTTTGGGGTGCCCCCTGCCCCCGTATATAAAGGAGGAGGGGAGGAGGCCGGCCATAGGGGGCGCGCCAAGGAGAGGGGAGTCCTACTAGGACTCCAGTCCTAGTAGGATTCGGCCCACCCCTTTTTTTCCTTCTACTGGAGGGGAAAAGGGGAAGGAGAGGGAGTAGGAGAAGGAAAGGGGAGTGGCGCCCCCTTCCCTAGTCCAATTCGGCCTCCTCCCTTGTGGGGGTGCACCAGCCCCTTGTGGGCTTGTTAGCCTCCCTCCTATGTCCCATATCTTTCCCCGGGGGGTTCCGGTAACCCCTCCGGTACTCCGGTATGTACCCAATACACTCCGGAACCCTTCCGGTGTCCGAATACTACCTTCCAATATATCAATATTTACCTCTCTACCATTTAGATACTCCTCGTCATGTCCATGATCTCATCCGAGACTCCGAACAAACTTCGGTCACCAAAAGACATAACTCATAAATACAAATCGTCATCGAACGTTAAGCGTGAGGACCCTATGGGTTCGAGAACTATGTAGACATGACCGAGACACCTCTCCAGTCAATAACCAATAGCGGAACCTGGATGCTCATATTGGTTCCCACATATTCTACGAAGATCTTTATCGGTCAAATCGCATAACAACGTACGTTATTCCCTTTGTCATCGGTATGTTACTTGCTCGAGATTCGATCGTAGGTATCCTCATACCTAGTTCAATCTCGTTACCGGCAAGTCTCTTTACTCATTCTGTAATGCATCATCCCGCAACTAACTCATTAGTCACATTGCTTGCAAGGCTTATTATGATGTGCATTACCGAGAGGGCCTGAAGATACCTCTCCGATATTCGGATGACAAATCCTAATCTCGATCTATGCCAACCCAACAAACACCTTCGAAGATACTTGGAGAGCATCTTTATAATCACCCGGTTACATTGTGACATTTGATAGCACACAAGTCCTTCCTCCGGTATCCGGGAGTTGCATAATCTCATAGTCAAAGGAATATGTATATGACATGAAGAAAGCTATAGCAATAAAACTGAACGATCATTATGCGAAGCTAACGGATGGGTCTTTTCCATCACATCATTCTCCTAATGATGTGATACCGTTCATTAGATGACAACACATGTCTATGGTTAGGAAACTTAACCATCTTTGATTAACGAGCTAGTCTAGTAGAGGCTTACTAGGGACACAGTGTTTTGTCTATGTATGTAACACCCACGATGCGGCTATATCTCCCACGTGTCGGGGCACGACTTAGAGGCATAGCCGCATGGTAGGTTTGTCGCAAGAGGGGTAATCTTCACACAATCCCATGTACTGAATAAGAAAGGGATACAAAGTTGGCTTACAGTCGCCACTTCACACAAATACAAGTTAAACATACATCATCCAGAGTACAATCAAGGTCCGACTATGGAACCAAAATAAAAGAAGACAACCCCAAATTCTAGATCCCCGATTGACCCAACTGGGCTCCGCTACTGATCAACCGGAAAAGAAACAAAACAATGATCAAGATCTTCATCGAGCTCCCACTTGAGCTCGGTTGCGTCACCTGCACTGGTATCATCGGCACATGCAACTGTTTGGAAGTATCTGTGAGTCACGAGGACTCAGCAATCTCACACCCGTGAGATCAAGACTATTTAAGCTTATGGATATGAAAGGGTAGTGAGGTGGAGTTGCAGCAAGCACTAAGCATATATGGTGGCTAACTTACACAAATAAGAGCGAGAAGAGAAGCAACACAATGGTCTTGAACTAGAAGTGATCAAGAAGTGATCCTTAAACTACTTACGTTCAAGCATAACACAAGAACCGTGTTCACTTCCCGGACTCCGCCGAGAAGAGACCATCAGGGCTACACATGCGGTTGATGCATTTTAATTAAGTTAAGTGTCAAGTTCTCTACAACCAGATATTAACAAACTCCCATCTTCCCATAACCGCGGGCACGGCTTTTGAAAGTTCAAACCCTGTAGGGGTGTCCCAACTTAGCCCATCACAAGCTCTCATGGTCAACGAAGGATATTCCTTCTCCCGGGAAGACCTGTTCAGTCTCGGAATCCCAGTTACAAGACATTTCGACAATGGTAAAACAAGACCAGCAAAGCCACCCGATGTGCCGACAAATCCCGATAGGAGTCGCACGTATCTCGTTCTCAGGGCACACCAGATGGGCAAGACATCGGGTTTGCATAGACCCTGGTTGCCCAGGGGGCGCCGGATATCGCCTAGTTTGGACCAACACTCGGAGGAGCACTGGCCCGGGGGTTTAAAATAAAGATGACCCTTGAGTCTGCAGAACCCAAGGGAAAAAGGCTTAGGTGGCAAATGTTAAAACCAAGGTTGGGCCTTGCTGGAGGAGTTTTATTCAAAGCGAACTTTCAAGGGGTTCCCATAACACCCAACCGCGTAAGGAACGCAAAATCAAGGAACATAACACCGGTATGACAGAAACTAGGGTGGCAAGAGTGGAACAAAACACCAGGCATAAGGCCGAGCTTTCCACCCTTTACCAAGTATATAGATGCACTAATTAAATAAGAGATAGTAATGATATCCTAATAATATCCATGTTCCAACATGGAACAAACTTTAGCTTCACCTGCAACTAACAACACTATAAGAGGGGCTGAGCAAAAGCGGTAACATAGCCAAACAACGGTTTGCTAGGAAGGTGGGTTAGAGGCTTGACATGGCAATATGGGAGGCATGATATAACAAGTGGTAGGTAGCACGACATAGCGAACAACTAGCAATCAAAGATAGAAGTGATTTCGAGGGTATGGTCATCTTGCCTGAGATCCCGCAAGGAAGAAGAACGAGTCGATGAAGAAGACAAACAGACGTAGTCGAACGGATCCTCACAACTCCGAAACAAAACCGAAGCTAACGAGAGAAGCAACCCAGAAAGAAGCAAACAACATAGTAAACAACCACCAGATAAACATGGCATGATGCACAACCAAATATGATGCATGTCCGGTTTAATGAGGCATGGCATGGCAAAGTGCACAAGCAAAACTACGAGTTAAGTGGAGCTCAATATGCAACGAGTTGCATATTGATAAAACACCACAACAATTATTTAGTTCTCTCTCGTTTAAGTACTCAATAATATTAAATGTTGGTTAGCATGGCAAGGGGTGAAGCATACATAAACTAACTATCTAGTCAAGTTTAAATGAGGCCGAAAACAACAAACAACAATTCCGAAAAATCCTCATGGGCATATTTATGGATTTGGTACTGTTCTACCCTAAACCATATTTTAGAGTTGTTTAACATGCAAAGTATTGCCACCATGTTAACCAATGTATTTTTCTACCCCATTTACATATAAAGTTTATTAAAAAATGGAGCTACCGTTATTTAGTTATGAATTAAAGCATTTTAGCATGGCATTTAAGCAAATTTAACCAAACAACATTTTAAACATCTCAAACATGGATGAAAGTGGCATATTATTAAACTATATGAAATTCTAAGCATTTTACATATATAAAGTTTTTACATATGATGCATAGTTTGTGAGTTATTAAATGCATGAAGTCTAGGGGGCTTTCTGCAAAACTGTTTTACTAGAATAAATAGGAAATTCGTAGATCAAGAAAAAAACATGAACGGGCCAAATCAGAGGCAAGCTGGGCTGGGGGGAGCTGCTGGTTGCTCACCATGGGCTGGGCCCAGTCAGTGAGGAGGCCAAGGCAGGCCGGGCCTTGGAGCGGGCGCGGCTGGATCCCGTGAGCGGACGCGCTCGTGTGGTCAACGCAGGGGATCGAGCGGGACTTGGCGTTGGCGTGGTGGTATCCCTCGCACAGAGAACAAGCGACGAGGAACAATGGCGACAGGAGCTTGGCGCGGGCGAGGGACTCTGGCGATGAGGCAAGGCGGCGGGCACGGGCTTGGATAACCCGAGTTTGCCGGCGACGTGACGATGTTGATGAAGCAGGGGTCCGACGAATCCAGGCGACGGCGGCTCGCAACAAGGGAGGGAGAGGAGGCAAGCAACGACGACGGCTTGAACGGCACGAGGCTGGAGATGGCGGGGCATGATGCTGGTGACCTGCTGGTGGGTCTCCGGCGACGAAGCTGCCGGTGGTGACGCGAGGTGGTTGAGAAGGCTGGCATTGGGGAAGAGCTCGAGGCCGTCCATGGGGTCGGGTGCTCTCCTATTCGTACCTGGTACAGAGACGGAGAGGGAGTTGAGAGAGAGGAGGAGAAGGAAACGGGAAGGAGGAAGGGGAGCAGAGGGGCGGCCTGGTCCGGTTACCTACCGGACGGCGACGAGGTGTTGCGCGAGGGTGTTGGAAATATGCCCTAGAGGCAATAATAAATTAGTTATTATTATATATTTCATGGTTCATGATAATCGCTTATTATCCATGCTAGAATTGTATCGATAGGAAACTCAGATGCATGTGTGGATACATAGACACCACCATGTCCCTAGTAAGCCTCTAGTTGACTAGCTCGTTGATCAATAGATGGTTACGGTTTCCTAACCATGGACATTGGATGTCGTTGATAACTGGATCACATCATTAGGAGAATGATGTGATGGACAAGACCCAATCCTAAGCCTAGCACAAGATCGTGTAGTTCGTTTGCTAAAGCTTTTCTAATGTCAAGTATCATTTCCTTAGACCATGAGATTGTGCAACTCCCGGATACCGTAGGAGTGCTTTGGGTGTGCCAAACGTCACAACATTACTGGTTGGCTATAAAGGTACACTACAGGTATCTCCGAAAGTGTCTGTTGGGTTGGCACGAATCGAGACTAGGATTTGTCACTCCGTGTAAACGGAGAGGTATCTCTGGGCCCACTCGGTAGGACATCATCATAATGTGCACAATGAGACCAAGGAGTTGATCACGGAATGATGTGTTATGGAACGAGTAAAGAGACTTGCCGGTAACGAGATTGAACAAGGTATCGGATACCGATGATCGAATCTCGGGCAAGTACAATACCGCTGGACAAAGGGAATTGTATACGGGATTGATTGAATCCTCGACATCATGGTTCATCCAATGAGATCATCGTGGAACATGTGGGAGCCAACATGGGTATCCAGATCCTGCTGTCGGTTATTGGCTGGAGAGTTGTCTCGGTCATGTCTGCATGGTTCCCGAACCCGTAGGGTCTACACACTTAAGGTTCGGTGACGCTAGAGTTGTTATGGGAAATAGTATGTGGTTACCGAAGGTTGTTCGGAGTCCCAGATGAGATCCCGGACATGACGAGGAGCTCCGGAATGGTCCGGAGGTGAAGATCGGTATATTGGACGAAGGGTATTGGAGTCCGGAATTGTTCCGGGGGTACCAGGTGATGACCAGCGTGTCCGAAAGGGGTTTCGGAGGCCCCGGCAAGCGTTGAGGGGCCTTATGGGCCAAGGGGAGAGGGCACATCAGCCCACTAAGGGGCTGAGCGCCCCTCCCACCCCATCTCACATAACCAGGAGAGGTGGGGGCGCCACCCCTAGGGCAGCCGCCCCTCCCGGCTTGGGGGGCAAGTTTCCTAGAGGGTGGGGGCGCCCAAACCCATCTAGGGTTTCCCCTGTGGCCGCCGCCCCTCCCCTCGGGAACCCTAGGGCGCCTCCCCCTCCTCCCTTCCCCCTATATATAGTGAGGGAGAGAGAGGGCAGCCGCAACCTTCTCCTGGCGCAGCCCTCTTCCTCCTCCAACACCTCATCCTCCTCCGTAGTGCTTGGCGAAGCCCTGCCGGAGAACCACGAGCTCCATCATCACCACACCGTCGTGCTGTCGGAGTTTTCCCTCAACTTCTCCTCTCACCTTGCTGGATCAAGAAGGAGGAGACGTCTCCCAACCGTACGTGTGTTGAATGCGGAGGTGCCGTCCGTTCGGCGCTAGGATCATCGGTGATTTGGATCACGACGAGTACGACTCCATCAACCCCGTTCACTTGAATGCTTCCCCTTAGCGATCTGCAAGAGTATGTAGATGCACTCTCCTTCCCCTCATTGCTAGATTACTCCATAGATTGATCTTGGTGATGCGTAGAAAATTTTAAATTTTTGCTACGATTCCCAACAGTGGTATCAGAGCTAGGTCTATGCGTAGTTTCTATGCACGAGTAGAACACAAAGCAGTTGTGGGCGTCCATATTGTCAATTTACTTGCCGTTACTAGTCTTATCTTGATTCGACGGCATCGTGGGATGAAGCGGCCCGGACCGACCTTACACGTACGCTTACATGAGACTGGTTCCACCGACTGACATGCACTAGTTGCATAAGGTGGCTAGCGGGTGTCTGTCTCTCCCACTTTAGTCGGATCGGATTCGATGAAAAGGGTCCTTATGAAGGGTAAATAGAAATTGGCATATCACATTGTGGTTTTGGCGTAGGTAAGAAACGTTCTTGCTAGAAACCTATAGCAGCCACGTAAAAGCTTGCAACAACAATTAGAGGACGTCTAACTTGTTTTTGCAGCATATGCCTTGTGATGTGATATGGCCAAAAGGATGTGATGAATGATATATGTGATGTATGAGATTGATCATGTTCTTGTAATAGGAATCACGACTTGCATGTCGATGAGTATGACAACCGGCAGGAGCCATAGGAGTTGTCTTAATTTATTTATGACCTGCGTGTCAACATAAACGTCATGTAATTACTTTACTTTATTGCTAAAGCGTTAGCCATAGTAGTAGAAGTAATAGATGACGATACAACTTCAAGAAGACACGATGATGGAGATCATGATGATGGAGATCATGGTGTCATGCCGGTGACAACGATGATCATGGAGTCCCGAAGATGGAGATCAAAAGGAGCAACATGATATTGGCCATATCATGTCACTATTTGATTGCATGTGATGTTTATCGTGTTTTACATCTTATTTGCTTAGAACGACGGTAGCCTAAATAAGATGATCCCTCACTAAAATTTCAAGAAAAGTGTTCCCCCTAACTGTGCACCGTTGCGAAGGTTCGTCGTTTCGAAGCACCATGTGATGATCGGGTGTGATAGATTCTAACGTTCGAATACAACGGGTGTTGACGAGCCTAGCATGTACAGACATGGCCTCGGGACACATGCGAAACACTTAGGTTGACTTGACGAGCCTAGCATGTACAGACATGGCCTCGGAACACGGAAGACCGAAAGGTCGAACATGAGTCGTATAGAAGATACGATCAACATGAGATGTTCACCGTTGATGACTAGCCCGTCTCACATGATGATCGGACACGGCCTAGTCGATTCGGATCATGTTTCACTTAGATGACTAGAGGGATGTCTATCTGAGTGGGAGTTTATTAAATAATTTGATTAGATGAACTCAATTATCATGAACATAGTCTAAATTGTCTTTGCAAATATGTTGTAGATAAATAGTTCACGTTGTAGCTCCCTGTTTCAATACGTTCCTAGAGAAAGATTAAGTTGAAAGACATTGTAAGCAATGACACGGACTAGGTCCGTAGTCCAAGGAGTGTCCTCACTGCTACACAGAAGGCTTACGTCTTTGATGCACCACTCGATATGCAAACTCCTATAACGTCGTCTGTGGATGTTGTGAACACCTGACAGACACATCCTGATGACTACTTGATAGTTTAGTGCACCATACTTTACGGCTTAGAATCGGGATTCCAATGATGTTTTTGAACGCCATAAGACATATGAGATGCTCCAAGAGCTGAAATTGGGATTTCAAGCTCATGCCCGTGTTGAGAGGTATGAGACCTCTAACAAGTTCTTTTGCCAACAAGATGGAGGAGAATAGCTCAGCTAGTGAGCATGTTCTCAGAATGTCAGGGTGCTACAATCACTTAAATCAAGTGGGAGTTAAACTTCCAGATAAGATAGTGATTGATAGAGTTCTCTAGACACTATCACTAAGCTACTAGATCTTCGTGATGAACTATGACATGCAAGGGATGGAGTTGATCCCAGAGCTGTTCGCGATGCTTAAGACCGCAAAGGGTAGAAATCATAAAGGAGCATCAAGTGTTGATGGTTTAACAAGACCACTGGTTTCAAGAAGGGCAAGGGCTAGAAGGGAAACTTCATGGATGGCAAACTAGTTGCCACTCCAGTGAAGGAACCCAAGGTTGAACCCAAACCCGAGACTAAGTGCTTCTATTGTAAGGGGAACGGTCACTGGTAGCGGAATTACCCCAAATGCATGGTAGATAAGAAGGCTGGCAACTTCAACAAATTATATACGTGTTATTAATGTGTACCTCACTAGTACTCCTGGTAGCACCTGGGTATTGGGTACCGGTTCAGTTGCTATTATTGGTGACTTGAAGCAAAAGCTACGGACTAAACAGAGACTGGCTAAGGGCGAGGTGACGATGTGTGTTGGAAGTGTTTCCAAAGTTGATGAGATCACCATCGCACACTCCAGCTGCCTTCGGGATTAGTATTGAACCTAGATAAATGTTATCAAGTGTCTACGTTGAGCATGAATATGATTAGATCATGTTCATTGCAATACGGTTATTCATTTAAGTTAGGGAATAATGGTTATTCTGATTACATGAATAATACCTTTCATGGTCATGCACCCTATGTGAATGGTTCATTGAATCTCGGTCGTGGTAATACACATGTTCATGCCAAAAGATGTAGAGTTAATAATGATAGTACCACTTTCTTTTGGCACTGCCGCTTAGGTCATATTGGCGTAAGATGCATGAAGAAACTCCATGTCGATGGATGTTTGGAGTCACTTGATTTTGAATCACTTGACACATGCGAGCCATGCCTCATAGGCAGGATGACTAAGACCCCGTTTTCAAGTACAATGAAACGGGCAAGTGACTTGTTGGAAATCATACATGCTGATACGTGTGATCCAATGAGAATTGAAGCGTGCGGTGGATATCGCTATTTTCTCATCTTCACTGACAATTTGAGTAGATATAGGTATATTTACTTAATGAAGCACAAGTCTGAAACGTTTGAAAAGTTCAAGCGATTTCAGAGTGAAGTTAAGAACCATCATAACAAGAAGATCAAATTCCTACGATCTGATCGATGAGAATTTCTGAGTTATGAGTTTGGCAATCACTTAAGACATTGTGGAATTGTTTCACAATTGAAGCCACCTGGAACACCACAGGGTAATGGTGTGTCCGGACGTCGTAATCGAACCTTATGAGACATGGTGCGATCTATGATGTCTCTTACCGATCTACAATTTTCATTTTGAGGTTATGCGTTAAAGACAGCTGCATTCACTTTAGATAGGACACCATCTAAGTCCGTTGAGATGACATCGTGTGAACATTGGTTTGGCAAGAAACCAAAGTTGTCATTCTGTAATGTTTGGGGCTGCGATGCTTAAGGCTTCAGCCGGAGAAGCTCGAACCCAAATCGGACAAACACATCTTCATAGGATACCCAAAGGTGACAGTTGGGTACACCTTCTATCTCAGATCCGAGGGCAAATTGTTGTCGCGAAGAACGGGTCCTTTCTCGAGAAGGAGTTTCTCATGAAAGAATTGAGTGGGAGGAAGATAGAACGTGATGAGGTTGTTGAACCTTTACTTCAACCAGAGAGTGATGCAACACAGAAGGATGTTTTCTGTGGCACCTGCGTCTGTTGAATAGGAAGTTAATGATAGTGATCATGAAGCTTCGGATCAAGTTGCTATCGAACCTCGTAGGTCGACAAGGATATGTACTACTCCTGAGTGGTACGGTAATCCTGTCTCAGATATCATGTTCTTGGACAAAAATGAACCTACGAGCTATGGAGAAGCGATGGTGGGCCCGTATTCCGACAAATGGTTAGAAGCCATGAAATCCGAGATAGGATCCATGTATCAGAACAAAGTATGGACTTTGGTGGACTTGCTCGATGATCGGCAAGCCATTGAGATAAATGGATCTTTAAGAAGAAGACGGACGTGGGCGGTAATGTTACCGTCTATGAAGCTCGACTTGTGGAAAGAGTTTTTTTCACAAGTTCAAGGAGTTGACTACGATGAGAATTTCTCACCCGTAGCGATGCTTAAGTCCGTCAGAATCATGTTAGCATTAGCTGTATTTTTCGATTATGAAATCTGACAGATGGATGTCAAAAACAAGTTTTCTTACTAGTTTTCGTAAGAAAGAGTTGTATGTGATACAATCAAAGTTTTGTCGATCCTAAGGATGCTAAAAGGTATGCTGGCTCCAGCGATCCTTCTATGGACTAGAGCAAGCATCTCGGAGTTAGAATATATGTTTTGATGGAGTGATCAAAACTTTTAGGTTTATACAATGTTTGCTAGAAACTTGTATTTTCAAGAAAGTGAGTGGGAGCACTACAACATTTCTGATAAATATATGTGGATGGCATATTGTTGATTCGAAATGATGTATAATTTCTGGAAAGCATAAACGGTTGTTTGAAGAGTGATTTTCAAAGGAAGACCTGGATAAAGCTGCTTACATATTGGGCATCAAGATCTATAGAGATAGATCAAAACGCCTGATGATACTTTCAAAGAACGCACACCTTGACATGTTTTTGAAGGAGTTCAAAATAGATCAGTCAAAGAAGGGGTTCTTACCTGAGTTGTAAGGTGTGAAGTTGAGCAAGACTCAAAGCTTGACCACGGCAGAAGAAAGAGGAAGGATGAAGGTCGTCCCCTATGCTCTTGTCATAGGCTCTATACGGTATGCCATGCTGAGTACCGCACCTGATGTGTGCCTTGCCACATGTCTGGCAAGAGGGTACAAAGGTGATCTAGGACTGGATCACCAGATAGCGGTTGAAATTATCCTTAGAGGAATAAGTAAATGTTTCTCGGTTATGGAGATGATAAAGAGTTCGACGTAAAGAGTTACATCGATGCAAGCTTAACACCTATCTGGATAGCTCTGAGTAGAGATACCGGATACGTATAATGGAGCAACAATTTGGAATAGCTCCAAGTGGAACGTGGTAGCAGCATCTATGATATAAAGTTTTGTGAAATACATAGGGATCTGAATATGGCAAGACCCGTTGACTACAACCTCTCTCACAATAATAAGATGATCAAACCCAAGACTCTTGGATGTTGGTCACATGGCGATGTGACCTGTGAGTGTTAATCACATGGCGATGTGAACTAGATTATTGACTCTAGTGCAAGTGGGAGACTGTTGGAAATATGCCCTAGAGGCAATAATAAATTAGTTATTATTATATATTTCATGGTTCATGATAATCGCTTATTATCCATGCTAGAATTGTATCGATAGGAAACTCAGATGCATGTGTGGATACATAGACAACACCATGTCCCTAGTAAGCCTCTAGTTGACTAGCTCGTTGATCAATAGATGGTTACGGTTTCCTAACCATGGACATTGGATGTCGTTGATAACGGGATCACATCATTAGGAGAATGATGTGATGGACAAGACCCAATCCTAAGCCTAGCACAAGATCGTGTAGTTCGTTTGCTAAAGCTTTTCTATGTCAAGTATCATTTCCTTAGACCATGAGATTGTGCAACTCCCAGATACCGTAGGAGTGCTTTGGGTGTGCCAAACATCACAACATTACTGGGTGGCTATAAAGGTACACTACAGGTATCTCCGAAAGTGTCTGTTGGGTTGGCACGAATCGAGACTGGGATTTGTCACTCCGTGTAAACGGAGAGGTATCTCTGGGCCCACTAGGTAGGACATCATCATAATGTGCACAATGTGACCAAGGAGTTGATCACGGGATGATGTGTTACGGAACGAGTAAAGAGACTTGCTGGTAACAAGATTGAACAAGGTATCGGATACCGACAATCGAATCTCGGGCAAGTACAATACCGCTGGACAAAGGGAATTGTATACGGGATTGATTGAATCCTCGACATCGTGGTTCATCCGATGAGATCATCATGGAACATGTGGGAGCCAACATGGGTATTCAGATCCCACTGTTGGTTATTGGCTGGAGAGTTGTCTCGGTCATGTCTGCATGGTTCCCGAACTCGTAGGGTCTACACACTTAAGGTTCGGTGACACTAGAGTTGTTATGGGAAATAGTATGTGGTTACCGAAGGTTGTTCGGAGTCCCGGATGAGATCCCGGACATGACGAGGAGCTCCGAAATGGTCCGGAGGTGAAGATCGGTATATTGGACGAAGGGTATTGGAGTCCAGAATTGTTCCGGGGGTACCAGGTGATGACCAGCGTGTCCGAAAGGGGTTTCGGAGGCCCCGACAAGCGTTGAGGGGCCTTATGGGCCAAGGGGAGAGGGCACATCAGCCCACTAAGGGGCTGAGCGCCCCTCCCACCCCATCTCACGTAACCAGGAGAGGTGGGGGCGCCACCCCTAGGGTAGCCGCCCCTCCCGGCTTGGGGGGCAAGTTTCCTAGGGGGTGGGGGCGCCCAAACCCATCTAGGGTTTCCCCTGTGGCCGCCGCCCCTCCCCTAGGGAACCCTAGGGCGCCTCCCCCTCCTCCCTTCCCCCTATATATAGTGAGGGAGAGAGAGGGCAGCCGCAACCTTCTCCTGGCGCAGCCCTCTTCCTTCTCCAACACCTCATCCTCCTCCGTAGTGCTTGGCGAAGCCCTGCCGGAGAACCACGAGCTCCATCATCACCACGCCATCGTGCTGTCGGAGTTTTCCCTCAACTTCTCCTCTCACCTTGCTAGATCAATAAGGAGGAGACGTCTCCCAACCGTACGTGTGTTGAACGCGGAGGTGCCGTCCGTTCAGCGCTAGGATCATCGGTGATTTGGATCACGACGAGTACGACTCCATCAACCCCGTTCACTTGAATGCTTCCGCTTAGCGATCTACAAGGGTATGTAGATGCATTCTCCTTCCCCTCGTTGCTATATTACTCCATAGATTGATCTTGGTGATGCGTAGAAAATTTTAAATTTCTGCTACGATCCCCAACAGAGGGAAGGAGCGCGTGGCTGGCGATGCAGAGGAGCAGGACGACGCAGAGGTTGGAGAAGCTCGGGCATGAGCAGGGGATCGAGCCCCTGGCTCTCTCATGCGGGTGTTCATGGCAACGGTGGCCTTCTGTGAAGACGAAAGAGACGGAGAGTTTAGGGCGAAAAGAGAGAAGGAAGGGAAGAAGAAAGGAGCAGGGGAGGTCGGTCCTGGTCGCCGGTGATGGAGCTTCGGTTGCTGGCCGGTGCTCGGGCTGTTGGGCCCCCGGGCTTTCATGACTGCAGGAGGTGGACGAGGGGATCATGGGAGGCGCTGGTTGGTGGGGACTGGGGAGAGATCGAGAGGTGGAGGGCTATGGTTTGGGTGGATCGAGAGAACCCGAGGAAGAAGGGATCTGGCGGTGATGGGACAAACTCCCGAACAACAAGGAAGAGCGGGTGGCGGCGGCTTCGGGATTGGGGAGGAGTGGATGGGACAGCCTAGGGTTAGGGGTTGATCTGTTTTGGTAGGTGGTTGGTTTATATATATATATATATATATATATATATATATATGAAAAAATAGGATTGAGGTTGGACGCTCCGATCGAAATCGGGCGGTCAAGAAAAATAGGCTAGGGAGTCCAATTAACAAAATGGAAATGTTTTATAGATGTTAGGAGATGATCTGAATCCAACGGTGACGACTGCCCGTGTCGGGTCCGGGACAACTTTCAGACGCGCGCGAGGAGGACCGCGGGCTGACGAGAGAGAGGTTAAGTTGGGCCTGGCGGTGAGTGGTAGTGTGCTGAGCGGAAAGCCTTGGGCTGAGAGAAGAGAAGAGAGAGAGGCTCGGCGACTATTTCCGGAGACCGAAAACGTCCGATGTTAGACCGACTATACTGTCTCTATAGTAATCTGTTGGGGCAACAAACGGACTACGAATGCGATGAAACTTGGCAGGCGGCCTACTGACAACATAAAGACAATGCATGCCAACTTTCATCCCATTCTGAGAACATTTTTTGGCCACTTATAAAATAATATTTCGGACATGCCGCGGGCGCGTGCAAGTGTGTCTGGGCTCAGAACGGACAACAGACGGAACTGGGGGAACCCGGACGGAGGCAAGTTTTGAAAACATGAAGATGCAATGCACATGATGACATGATAAAATGCAACACGCAAGCAAATGACAAGGCAACCACAGCAAATAACTGGAAGACACCTGGCGCAACGGTCTCGGGGCATTACAATGTATCCACACATGTATCAAGTTTCCGGTTAATACAATTCTAGCATGAATTATAAACATTTATCATGATATAAGGAAATATAAAATAACAACTTTATTATTGCCTCTAGGGCATATTTCCTTCAGTAAGACAGTCTCCTGACAATACTACGACAACTTCCTTAAGAGGTGGCTAAGAATTATCTCCATTTGTTGTTGTTTTTTAAGCAATGATTTGTCTTTACTGATCCATCAATTTCTTGTTGCTCCTTGATACATCCATTTTGCATCATGCTTTTATATCGATATTTATTGCATTATGGGTTGTTATTACACATTATGTCACAATACTTATGCCTATTCTCTCTTATTTTACATGGTTTACATAAAGAGGGAGAATGCCGACAGCTGGGATTCAGGGCTGGAAAAGGAGCAAATATTAGAGACCTATTTTGCACAGCTCCAAAAGTCCCGAAACTTCACGGAAGACGTTTTCAGAATATATAAAAAATACTCAGCTGAAGAAACTCACCAGGGGGGCCATACCCTGCCCACGAGGGTGGGGGGCGCGCCCTACCCCCTGGGCGCCCCCTACCTCGTGGGCCCCCTGGTGGCCCTCCGGTGACCATCTTCTGCTATATGAAGTCTTTCGATGAAAAAAAAATAAGAAGCCATCTTCTCGGACGAAACTCCGCCGATACGAGGCGGAACCTTGGCGGAACCAATCTAGGGCTCTGGCGGAGCTGTTCTGCCGGGGAAACTTCCCTCCCGGAGGGGGAAATCATCGCCATCATCATCACGAACGCTCCTCTCATTGGGAGAAGGCAATCTCCATCAACATCTTCATCAACACCATCTCCTCTCAAAACCCTAGTTCATCTCTTGTATCCAATTCTTGTCTCCAAGTCCGGGATTGGTGCTAGTAGGTTGCTAGTAGTGTTAATTACTCCTTGTAGTTGATGCTAGTTGGTTTAATTGGTGGAAGATCATATGTTCAGATCTTATATGCATATTAATACCCCCGGTTATTATGAACATGTTTATGCTTTGTGAGTAGTTACTTTTGTTCCTGAGGACATGGGAGAGGTCTTGCTATTAGTAGTCATGTGAATTTGGTATTCGTTCGATATTTTGATGAGATGTATGTTGTCTCTCATCTAGTGGTGTTATGTGAACGTCGACTACATGACACTTCACCATTGTTTGGGCCTAGAGGAAGGCATTGGGGAGTAATAAGTAGATGACGGGTTGCTAGAGTGACAGAATCTTAAACCCTAGTTTATGCGTTGCTTCGTAAGGGGCTGATTTGGATCCATATGTTTCATGCTATGGTTAGGTTTACCTTAATACTTTTGTTGTAGTTGTGGATGCTTGCAATAGGGGTTAATCATAAGTGGGATGCTTGTCCAAGTAAGGGCAGTACCCAAGCACCGGTTCACCCACATACCAGATTATCAAAGTACCGAGCGCGAATCATATGAGCGTGATGAAAACTAGCTTGACGATATTCCCATGTGTCCTTGGGAGCGCTTTTCTCTATATAAGAGTTTGTCCAGGCTTTTCCTTTGCTACAAAAAGGATTGGGCCACCTTGCTGCACTTTATTTACTTTTGTTACTTGTTGCTCTCTACAAATTATCCTATCACAAAACTATCTGTTACCACTTATTTCAGTACTTGCAGAGAATACCTTGCTGGAAACCGCTTATCATTTCCTTCTGCTCCTTGTTGGGTTCGACACTCTTACTTATTGAAAGGACTACGATAGATCCCCTATACTTATAGGTCATCAAGACTCTTTTCTGGCGCCATTGCCGGGGAGTGAAGCGCCTTTGGTAGGTGGAATTTGGTAAGAAAAAATTTATATAGTTTGCTGAAAATTTACTATCACTTGTTAATATGGAAAGTAATCCTTTGAGGGGCTTGTTAGGGGTATCTTCACCCCGACCAGTAGAGCAAAGTTGCTCCTCAACCTACTGAAAATGAAAATGAAAATGACTGCTTTGAGATTCCTTCAGGTATGATAGAAAAACTGCTAGTTAATCCCTTTCTAGGAGATGGAACAAAACATCCTGATGAGCATCTAATATAAGTGGATGAAGTTTGTGGACTATTTAAGCTTGCAGGTGTACCCGGAGATGTTGTTAAGAAGAAGGTCTTCCCTTTATCTTTAAAGGGAAACGCATCGACATGGTAGAGGCTATGTGATGACATGGGGTCTTGGAATTACAAACGATTGAAATTGGAATTTCATCAGAAGTTTTATCCTATGCATCTTGTTCATCGTGATCGCAATTACATATATAATTTTTGGCCTAGTGAAGGAGAAAGCATCGCTCAAGCTTGGGGGAGGCTTAAATGAATGTTATATTCATGCCCCAATCATGAGCTCTCGAGAAAAATCATTATTCAAAATTTCTATGCTCGGCTTTCTGATAATAATCGCACCATGCTTGATACTTCTTGTGCTGGCTCTTTTATGATGAAGACTATTGAATTCAAATGGGATTTATTGGAAAGAATTAAACGCAACTCTGAAGATTGGGACCTCGACAAAGGTAAGGAGTCGGTATAACACTTAGTTTTGATTGTGTTAAATCTTTTATGGATACTGATATTTTTCATAAATTTAGCACTAAATATGGACTTGACTCTGAGATAGTAGCTTCTTTCTGTGAATCTTTTTCTACTTATGTTGATCTCCCCAAGGAGAAGTGGTTTAAATATCATCCTCCCATAGAAGTAAAAGTAGCTGCACCTATTAAAGTTGAAGAAAAGATTGTCACTTATAATGATCCTATTGTTCCTACTTCTTATGTTGAGAAACCACCTTCCCCTGTTAGGATAAAGGATCATGCTAAAGCTTCAACTGTAGTTCGTAAAAGCAATATTAAAACATATACACCTCCTGAGCAAGTTAAAGTTGAACCTAATATTGCTATTGTTAAAGATCTCTTGTCTGATAATATTGATGGGCATGTTATTTATTTCTGTGATGAAACTACTAGAATTGCTAAACCCTGTGCTAAAGATAAACCTAGACCTGTGGTAGGTATGCCTGTTATTTCTGTTAAAATAGGAGATCATTGTTATCATGGCTTATGTGATATGGGTGCTAGTGCTAGTGCAATACCTCATTCCTTATACAAAGAAATTATGCATGATATTGCACCTGCCGAAATAGAAGATATTGATGTCACAATTAAACTTGCCAATAGAGATACTATTTCACCAATGGGAATTGTTAGAGATGTTGAAGTCTTGTGTGGGAAAACTAAATATCCTGCTGATTTTCTTGTTCTTGGTTCCCCAGAAGATAGCATTTGTCCCATTATATTTGGTAGACCCTTATTGAACACTGTTAATGCTACCATAGATTGCAAAAGGGATGTTGTTACTATCGGTTTAGATGATATGACTCATGAATTTAATTTTTCTAAATTTAGTTGACAACACCGTGAAGAAGAATTACCTAGCAAGGATGAAATTATTGGTCTTGATTCTATTTCTGTACCTCCTAGTGATCCTTTAGAACATTATTTGCTAGACCATGAAAATGATATGTTTATGAATGAAAGAAGGGAAATAGATGAAGTATTCTTTAAACAGGAACCTATTCTGAAAAACAATTTACATGTTGAAATATTAGGGGATCCTCCTCCACCCAAGGGTGATCCCATGTTTGAGCTTAAACCGTTACCTGATACTCTTAAATATGCTTATCTGTCGGATTTCGGGTTCCGGCAGACCCTTGAGGTTTGAACACTGGGGTGCGCGCGGAGATTTCGCCTCCTACCTACCTGCACCCCTCCGCCATGCTAGGATCTAAAACTACGGAAAGAACAACACAAGAGACACAGGGTTTATACTGGTTCGGGCCAGCGTTGTGGTGTAATACCCTACTCCAGTGTGTGGTGTGGTGGATTGCCTCTTGGGCTGATGATGATGAACAATACAAGGAAGAACAACCTCGCGAGGGTCTGTTCTTGGCTGGGGCGATGAACTGCTCAGTGGAGTTCAGTCACCTTCTCTCTCTCTCTCTCTGCCTCCAGCCAACCGACTGAACCCCCTCTGCCCCCTTTGCTATGTGGGTGGCTGGTCCTATTTATAGAGGCCCTGGTCCTCTTCCCAAATATCGAGCGGGAAGGGAGCCAACATTGGCAGGCTAATTTGAAGGGGGACAGCAAGTATCAGCTATCCTGACAAAAGTAGTCTTCGCCTGCGCAAAGCTCTGGTGATGACGCCGTCTTGGGCTCCACGGGGACCTCCGTCTTGTAGTCCTCCTGGTCTTGGTCTCATTGCACTGAAATGGCAACCTTTGCCTGATGCCTCGGTACTCTGCGGCTGCGCTTGCCCCCTTTGCACCAAAGTGGAAAGAAGGACGCTGCGCGGGCTGGCACCCGCCTGGCGCCCTGAGTCGTCATGGCTTGCGTCACATGCACCTCGTGAGGTACCTCGCCTTGATCTCTCCGCCTCCTCGTGAGCCAGCCTGATGAGGCCGTGCCAGAGGAAGCTCCGCGTCGTCCGCCCCGCGAGGCTTGGCCCCTCGCGAGGGTCTTGGGTTTGTGTTGGTGAAGATGGGCCGTGCTGGGCCCCCCTTTGAGCCATGCCGCAGGCCGCAGGCAGGCAAGTCTAGGGACCCCCATTCCCAGAACGCCGACAGTAGCCCCCGGGCCCAAGGCGCGCCCGGACTTGGCCGTGCAGGGAGGCGGAAGGGCAAGAGCGAAGCGCCGCGGGCCCTAACAGCCTGCGGCCTTAGGCGCCGTGTGGCGGTTGATTGGTCGTGGGCGGCACTGTTCCCCCACGCCCTCCTTATTTTGCGCCACGCTAGGCGGACCCGTAGTCGTACACAGCTGTTCCCTTTTCTGTTGCTCGAGTGCCCTCTGTCCTCCTTCCGCTTGAACTCCGGCTTCTATTTTCAACCTGATCTCGAACCTCCCCCCTTCCCATCGCCATGGCTCCGACGAAGAAGGGGAGAGGGAAGAAACCCGTGTCTCCGCCTTGCCCGCCGCCGTCGGCGGCCCCCGCCGAGGGCTTGGGCAAGGTCAGCTTGGCTCTGGCCACCATCTTTAATGAATGCGGGAGGATGATGGCCTGGCCCGCGTCCCACTTCTCCATCGACATGACAGCCACCGAGGTCCCGTATCTTGCCGACGCCCTGTGGGCAGGTCTGGTTCCTCCCTTTTCTGATTTCTTCAACGCCGTGTTTTCCCACTATCAGATCCATATGATGCATCTGGGTCCTGAATCCATCACCCTCCTTTCGGTCTTCGCCTTTGTTTGCAAAGCTATGGTGGGCATCCCTCCTTCGGTTGCCTTGCTGCGCCACTTCTTCTTGTTGCATCTTGTCGACCCTACCCAATGCTGGGCTTGCGTGAGCTTCGTTGCCGCGTCTGAGACTGCGGCCTCTGGGATTGACTTCAAGCTCCCCCTGCCCGCGGTTGGGTTCTGCGAGCGGTGGCTGTATGTGGACGCAGGGGTGCCCAGCCCCTGCTATCGGAGCCATCCTCACCTGCTGTCCCCAATTCGGGCTGGGGCCAGGAGACGCTTGAGAGTCCCCGGCTCGTCTTCGTCTGGCGCCGCTTCGCGCTCTTGAGGTCGCTTGGCGTGACAGCGCCCAAGGTGGTGAAGGAGTTCCTGCTATGCCGCGTTGCTCCTCTTCAACGCCACTCTCGCCGGATGTGGGCCTTCCATGGGTGCGAAGATCGTATGAGGCTCCAGGAAGAGGACCTGACTCCTGAGGTGCTGAGGACGGCGCTCTTGACGCTCCAGCTTCTTCTCTTGAGGCTTCAGGAAGAGGACCTAACCCCTGAGGCTCCAGCTGCTTCTCTTGGGGAGGTGATTGGCAGCGCACATCAGGCAGGCGCCCCTGCCGCAGATCGCCTTGACGCTTCGTCTTCGTAGAAGGTTGATCCATGCGCCCAACTCTTGGGCCGCTTCCGCGTGAACTTCGAGGCTCTCCGGAAGAGAAGGGAGGCCCTGGGCGACGATTACCCTTGTCGCCTGCTGAAGCGTAGGAAGTACTTGGCCACTGATGAGTAAGCCTTCTCCTTTCCCGGCTCCCGATCCTTCTGTTACTTGTACCGACCCTTGCTTCGCAGGCCCCTTCCAGCCGAGCTTGCGGAGACGGCTGAGGAGCCGTCCCTCTTGACCTCGCCCCCTCCACCGTCCTCAAGCGCTCCGAGCAGCGGAGCCCTTGTTGTGAGGGCGATTGAAGAGGCGAACCATCCCGAGGCATATCGTGGCCCCGCGCACCTCGTGATCCTCCTTCGCGGGCCTTCTCGTGGCATAGCTAGCCTGCCATGGGCTTCTCGCCTGGTCGTGGACTGCAGTTGGCTGAGGCGTTTCCTGCGCTCTTCTCCTGAGGACGGGCTGGCCCCACGCCGGGCTTCTGACGCGGCGTGCCCGGCCGTCGCGGGGGTGCCAGCCCCCAGCCCCCAGCCCGGAGGGGGAGTGCTGACTCGTGGCCCCCGGCGCTTGCTTGGGGCAGATGATGGTGTGGAAGATGTGCTCAAGCGCGCTCGGGAGCGTCGCGTCTCCGCTAAGGATTCCTTCGAAGGGCGACTGATGCAGTGAGCCTGCTTGGTGAGGAGCTTGCTGATGAAGACGCGGGCATTGAGGCCGAGGGCCTGCGCCTGGCTGCAGAGAGGCGCGAGCTGGAGGGTGCCATCGCCCTTGTGCGCCGTCAGTGTGATCTTGATGAAGCAGAGGCCAAGGCATCGTTGGTGGCCTCTTGGGAGGCCCGGTCTCGGGCCGCTGAGGAGGCTCGGGAAGCTGACCGGCGGCGAACGGCTGCAGAGGAGCGGGCTCGGGAGCTTCTGGCTTGGTGCCACTCGCTGGAGGAGCAGGTGGAGCTGCGCAAGGCAGCCCTCACGTCGATGAAGGCGGCCTCTGGCGACTCAGCAGAGCTCCAGAAGCGTGAGGAGGCGATGACGCTAGAAGCCGCCGAACGTACCCGTGAGTACGAGCGTCTGGAGATGAGGGAGCGCTTGGTGACGCAAGCGGAGGATGATGTTGCTGCACAGGAAGCCCGCGTCTTGGAGGAGGTCGGACGGCGAGTGGCGATGGCGCATTTGAACCTCGAGCACGAGTTCGAAGAGAAGCTGGGGTTGGTCCGGGCCGAAGCTGAAGGCAGGACTGCCGCCTTGAGGTCCAAGCTGGAGGAGGTGACGCGGTGGGCCGATGCTTCCCGGGCCGCCCTTGAGGTGGCGCAAGGTGAGTTAACCACTTCCCAGGCCGAGGTGCTCCTTCTTTGCCAGCGGGTGGAGGAGGCTGAGGCCGTCGCGTGCCAGAATGCGGACGAGATACGTCAGCGGCAGATCCTGGAGCACGAGCACGGCCCCATGCTCACCATGCTCCGGGAAAGAGCCAATGCGGCCTTGGGCAACATCTGCGAGGAGGCCGTCGGCGAGCCGCACGCAGTCAACTATGCTGGCAATCTTCACTTCTTTACTGACATGGTGACGCAGCTAGAGGCGCGGTCGATCAGGGCTGACAGGTTGGTGGAGGAGAGGAGCCGCGCCCTGCTCAGGCACGCCTTTTCTCGCGTCTTCAGCCACCTCCGGAACATGGATCCCCACTTTGATCTTGACGCCTCCATCGCCCCAGTCCCCCAGGCCGTCCGAGGCGAGCTGGCGCACTGGGTGGAAGACAATGTGGACGCTCTTATTAGGGCCTTCGCCTCGGACAACGACGACGTGATCGTGGCGGCTGACGAGGGCGGCGTGATGGACGGCTCTGGTGGTGCTCCTGAGGATGCATTGGGGGATTCATCCGACTGATTGTGCATCTTTCCTGCTTCCTCACCCTGCATGAATAGAACTCAGGTTTTGGCCTGATAGCTGTGAGAGCATTTTGGAGGGGGAGCCCCTCATGTAAAACTTGTGTTTATCGTATCAGTAGAAGCTACATCGCCCATGCGCCCGTGCCAAATGGCTGGCTTAAGCGACGCGCTGGTTGACTAGTTTACCTTTGTTCCGTGCTGGCCCTGAGGCAGCCCGCGGGGGGCTGTGGTGTCCTGAGTGTCCCCTGATTGAATCCATAGGATCTGTAGTAAAACACCCTCTTGAGAGGACGCGGCGGCGGCAGTCTAGGCTGCACGCAGGCTAGGCCTGACCCAGCTCGCGAGGGGCTCGCGAGGGGAGGCGGCTGAGGCGAAGTGGTAACCAAAACACGAGAAATTGCTCGAACGAGACTAAGCACCCCTTCCCCGAACACACGCAAATCTCAAATTTGAATCCAACTTGAATCCAGCTAGGGAAAGCGACAACCAAGGGGACGAGCTACGAAAGCAAACAAAAGGCCGCGTCCGGCACCTAGTCTAGTCTTGGACGTCTTCTCACCAGCGCGGAGCTAAGTGCTGCCACTGGGCGTGGGAGGGAGTCCCAGGGCCTGAGGCCGGCACCCCTGAGACTCCGGGGCGTGTACAGCCCCACTCATTATTACGTGAGAGTGTCACGGGGCGGCGAGCTTCACAGGCACTGGGCCTTCTTCACAGGTACTGGCCTTGCTTCATATCTCTAGATGAGGGCCCCGCCTTGCGCCACACTCTAGTGCCATCAACGACGACCAGAAACCAGGACGCCGCCGATGGGGTAGAGCGGTCGCCAGCGGTTCCCCCGACGACCACGGGTCCTCCGCCGGGGGCAGGCCCTGGGGCACATCCCCAGTGGAGGGCCTAACTCCTGAGAACACCTTGCTCCGAACACCGCGGTGGTGATGTCGAATCCCTGCCCCTCTCCTGCAGTCCCCTGCGCCCTCCTCCCGAGGGGTAGGAGACTGTGGGAGCGGGGCAGCTGCCCGCCGTGGCAACCTGCACCTCCTGCGATCCATGGTTAGCATATGCCTGCTGAAGAATTAGCGGTACCCGATAATCGTTGCCTCCAGCGTGCCCAGTGGGACCATCCCGAGACTCCTGGAAGGGCTCAGCTTCTGGCGCCTCGTCCCCCCAGCTTGGGCTGAGGAGCGAGCCTTGTTCACCCTCGTGTGGGTGTCCTTGGTCCATCATGAGGGGCACGTATTCCTCTGGCGCCGTCACCCCGAAGGCCACGCCGTAGTGCTCTTGTAGGATCTACAAGTAGATGTGTCTAGAGGGGGGGGGGTGATTAGACACTTAGTGCTAAAGTTGCAATTTTTAGGCCTTTTTGGTTTGAGTGGAGTTTTAGCCACAATTTCAACATACACAATACATATCAAGCAAGCATGCAAAGAGTATACGAGTAGCGGAATGTAAAGCATGCAACTTGCAAGAATGTAAGGGGAAGGGTTTGGAGAATTCAAACGCAATTGGAGACACGGATGTTTTTCCCGTGGTTCAGATAGGTGGTGCTATCCTACATCCACGTTGATGGAGACTTCAACCCACGAAGGGTAACGGTTGCGCGAGTCCACGGAGGGCTCCACCCACGAAGGGTAACGGTTGCGCGAGTCCACGGAGGGCTCCACCCGCGAAGGGTAACGGTTGCGCGAGTCCACAGAGGGCTCCACCCACGAAGGGTCCACGAAGAAGCAACCACCCACAAAGGGTCCACGAAGAAGCAACCACCCACAAAGGGTCCACGAAGTAGCAACCTTGTCTATCCCACCATGGCCATCGCCCACGAAGGACTTGCCTCACTAGCGGTAGATCTTCATGAAGTAGGCGATCTCCTCGCCCTTACAAACTCCTTGGTTCAACTCCACAATCTTGTCGGAGGCTCCCAAGTGACACCTAGCCAATCTACGAGACACCACTCTCCAAGAAGTAACAAATGGTGTGTTGATGATGAACTCCTTGCTCTTGTGCTTCAAATGATAGTCTCCCCAACACTCAACTCTCTCTCATAGGATTTGGATTTTGTGGAAAGAAGATTTGAGTGGAAAGCAACTTGGGGAAGGCTAGAGATCAAGATTCATATGGTAGGAATGGAATATCTTGGTCTCAACACATGAGTAGGTGGTTCTCTCTCAGAACATATGAGTTGGAATTGTGTATGTGTTCTGATGGCTCTCTCCACAAATGAAGAGGAGGTGGAGGGGTATATATAGCCTCCACACAAAATCCAACCGTTACACACAGTTTTCCAATCTCGGTGGGACCGAATCAAAAAACTCGGTCGGACAGAAAAGGTAAACCTAGTGACCGTTAGAGATTTTCGGTGGGACTGACATGCAACTCAGTAGGACCGATATGGTTAGGGTTTGGGCATAACGTAATCTCGGTGAGACCGATTACACAAACTCGGTGAGACCGATTTTGGTAATTAGCTAACCAGAGAGTTGGTCAGGCAAACTCGGCGGGACCGATTTGCTCTTTCGGTGAGACCGAAAAGTTACAAAAAGGAAACACTGAATTTACATTGCAATCTTGGTGGGACCGATTCGCTCTTTCGGTGAGACAGAAAAGTTACGAAAAGGAAACAGAGAGTTTGCAATACCATCTCGGTGAGACCGAGATCCCTATCGGTAGAACCGAATTGCTAGGGTTTGGCAGTGGCTTATGACAAGTGAAACTCGGTGGCGCCGGATAGAAAGAATCGGTAGGACCGAGTTTGCCTTAGGGTTTATGTCATATGTGGATATGGGAAAGTAGTTGAGGATTTTGGAGCATATCATTAAGCACATGAAGCAAGAGGCTCATTAAGCAACACCTCATCCCTCCTTGATAGTATTGGCTTTTCCTATGGACTCAATGTGATCTTGGATCACTAAAATGTAAAATGAAGAGTCTTGAGCTTGAAGCTTTAGCCAATCCTTTGTCCTTAGCATTTTGAAGGAGTTCCCACAACCTTTAGTCCATGCCACTCCATTGTTGAACTTATCTGAAACATGCTAGATAGAAATGTTAGTCCAACAAGAGATATGTTGTCATCAATTATCAAAACCACCTATTGAGCACTTGTGCTTTCAATCTCCCCCTTTTTGGTAATTGATGGCAACATACATCAAAGCTTTAGATAAAGATATAAAGAACAGCAAGTAAAGCTTTGGAAGGACATGTAACAAGCATAGGCTCCCCCTACATGTATGCACTCATGTAAATATGAAATATAGAGGCATGTGAGAGCATAACCATGACAGAGTAGGCAATGTGTTACATGTATCTTGGCCATATGCATCAGAGCAAAAGATTATCAAGGAGAATACCTTCATGCTCATGAGTCCTTGCAAACAGTATGTACATAAGCAAGAACTCCTCATACTCATGATTTTGATGCATATACTTACCTTGTGGTCTTGAGTTGGCTTAGGATGGAATGAACCTGCACAAACAAAGTTAGATAACACAGGTACATCCACTAGCCAGAGCAAACATAAGAAACCACAAGAATACCAAGACTGGGATGACATGTAGAGAGTGAGTACAAGGTACCACATTGGATTCAACATGTCCCCAAGAATAAAGATATGCAATGAATTTGACTGATTTCTTTCCCTTAGGTGTCTTGCTCCCCCTGAATCTTACATGGGATATTGGGAGAAGATGGGGAACAGAAAATCAGAGCTAAAAGATACAAATGGATAGAACTTAATGCAAATAAGCGTATATGAACATGTCTTTCCCCCACAAAGACATGTGACATCTCTCCTCTTGAACATCAAGCATCTGGGATCCTTGAGTATTTTCTCTCCCTGGAAATCTCTCTCTCCCCCTTAATAACATCTGGGAAATCTCTCTCTCCCCCTTAACAACATCTAGGATCCTTGAGACTTTCTCTCCCCCTTGAGCTTTGATGTGCTTTGATGTGATCTCTTTCTCCTGCAAGCTTTGATGTGATCTCTCTCTCCCCCTTTGACATCAATTTCCAAGAAGGGCTTTCTGGAATCCGTCGTATAGGTTTGGTCCTTGAGACTCAGCACAAAGCAAAGGATAAAATTGTGATGCTTGTAGAGGACAAGATTCATTGAGTGGAGCTGGATCAGAAGAAATGTAGAACAAGTGGCAAACTATTTTTCTGATTGCAAAGTTGGTGGCACCGAGTGGCATATTTTGGTGGTACCGAAAAGATTCGGTTGGACCGAAAATTGCAAGTCGGTGAAACCAAGTTTACACAGAGAAAAACACTTGTCACCTCAGCTCACTAGACATGTAGGATCTCACAAAGATTTGCAATGAATTAAATGCAGAAAATGCAGAACAGAAACAAAGAGAAAAGAGAAGAAACTGAAAGATCTAGATGGAGTTTTTTTTTGAAAAAGAGAAAGAAACTAAACATGCATGAGACAAATGCAATAACACAGAAAAGAACACAAGAGAACTTCATCTAGAGTTGGGCGGTGACATAGTCACCTATGTTAGAGTATATTGACTTAGGAGTCAAGTGAGAACACTTGATCATAGGTCATACTCATCGTTTAAGCTCAAAATGGGGTTACCATTTTTCGTTTAAGCATCTTGATGTATTCACATCTTGTTGAGTTGCTTTGACTCATGTCTTGGAGTAAAGCTTCTCTAAGATGGAATAACATACCTTGGGTGGTGGTGTGGTTCTTGCTCATGTAGTTGAACTTGTGTGGGTGCTCAAGGTTGATGTAGCTCATCAAGAGTTGGGAGCACCACTTGGAGTTTGAGTTCATCTACCTACATGGGTTAGTTCTTGCAAGGAAGAGCACTTGTGTATCCAAAAATGACAATCATGAAGCTCAACATAGAATTTGTCAAAGGATATGTTTGAATGGTTTTGTGCTTCCTTGTCTTCAACCACCATTGTGTAGAGTCTTGGTGATGTAGAGATTGCTCAAGATGTGAGTGAGTCGCAATCTCATGGAATTAGATTCAACCAAGCACCTACATGGGTTAGACAACATGCAAGGTACAAATATATCCAAGACATAAGATAGTCATCATAAGAGATATATCATGGATTAGTCATAAGCTCATGTCTTGCATGTATCCAATGGAGTTTCTACTCCAAGTTCGAAGCATCAATGATGTTCAATTCACCTCTCAACCTGCAAAATACTTTCTCATCAAGAGGTTTAGTAAATATATCCGCTAATTGCTTATTGGTGCGAACGTGCTTAAGATTAATGTCACCCTTAGCAACATGGTCTCGAATGAAATGATGACGAACTTCAATATGCTTAGTTCGAGAATGTTGTACTTGATTATGACCAATTTTGATAGCACTTTCATTGTCACAAAGCAGTGGAACATGTTTCACATAAATCCCATAATCTTTAAGAGTTTGGGTCATCCAAAGTAATTGAGCACAACATGAACCAGCGGCAATGTATTCCGCTTCGGTGGTGGATAAGGATACCGAGTTTTGTTTCTTGGAAGACCAAGACACAAGAGATCTACCAAGAAATTGACAAGTACCCGAAGTGGACTTTCTATCAACCTTGTCTCCGGCATAATCCGAGTCGGAATAGCCAACAAGATCAAAAGAAGACCTCTTAGGATACCAAATGCTAAAATTTGGTGTATGGATTAAATATCTCACTATCCTTTTCACAGCCTTAAGATGACATTCTTTAGGAGCATCTTGATATCGTGCACACATGCACACGCTTAGCATAATATCGGGACATGAAGCACATAGGTATAACAATGAACCAATCATAGAGCGATAAACCTTTTGATCAACCGGTTCACCATCTTTGGTCAAATCATTATGTCCACTAGTAGGCATGGGTGTAGACATACCTTTGCATTCTTGCATATTGAACTTCTTGAATAAGTCCTTGGTGTACTTCGTTTGAGAGACAAATGTACCTTCCTTAGTTTGCTTGATTTGCAAACCGAGAAAGAATTTGAGTTCACTCATCATAGACATCTCAAACTTCTCTGACATAAGCTTTCCAAACTTTTCACTAAAGAGAGGGTTAGTTGAACCAAATATGATATCATCAACATAAATTTGGCATACAAATAGTTCTCCATTAACCCTTTTAGTAAAAAGAGAAGAATCAATTTTACCAATTTCAAAACCACTTGTAGTAAGGAACTTGGTCAAGCATTTATACCATGCTCTAGGAGCTTGTTTAAGACCATAAAGAGCTTTGTGAAGTTTGTAAACATGATTTGGTTTCTTAGGATTGATAAAACCGGGAGGTTGTTTGACATAAACTTCCTCCTCTATTTCACCATTTAGAAAAGCACTTTTAATGTCCATTTGGTACAAGGTGATATTATGGTGATTAGCATAGGCAAGTAAGATGCGAAAGGACTCAAGTCTAGCAACCGGAGCATATGTCTCACCATAGTCCATACCTTCGACTTGTGTGTACCCTTGGGCGACGAGACGTGCTTTGTTGTGAACCACTTGTCCATCTTCATCTTGCTTGTTGCGAAACACCCATTTTGTACCAATGATGTTGTGGTTGTTGTCGGGCTTCTCAGCCAATGTCCAAACTTGGTTTCTCTCAAAGTTGTGTAGCTCTTCATGCATAGCGTTTATCCAATCCGGATCTTCCAATGCTTCTTCAACCCTCATAGGTTCAATGCTACAGATGAATGAATAGTTTTCACAAAAGTTAGCTAAACGAGTTTTTGAGCGAGTGATTCTCCTAGTTTGTATATCATTGAGGATTTGCTCGACGGGATGATCTTAGGCAATTCTTGCTCGAACTCGTGAGAGCTTTTGCTTGGGTCTTTGTTGAACATCTTCTTCATCTTGTTCTTTTTCTTGGCCTTCTTCATTGTTGACGTCATCGTTCTCTTGTCGTGGTGGAGGAGGTTGTTGATGTTCGTCTTGATGCATTTCCTCGTTTTCTTCATCTTGGTGTGTCCCACTTGTGGATGCTTCCGTGTCAATTCTTGGTTCACCTTGTCGTGAAGTAGAAGCTTCCACTTGGACGGATGAAGTACTCTCCTTCACCTCCGTTGGACGAATTTTGCCAATGGACAAGTCTTGGATTGCTTCTGAAGGGTCTTTGTCTCCTACATCAATTGGCAATTGCTCTACTTGCGAGCCATTAGATTCATCAAACTTCACATCTACCGTCTCTTCAACCTTTCGGGTGAAATTGTTGTAGACACGGTAAGTGTGAGAGTTTGAGCCATAACCAAGTAGAAAACCTTCATGAGATTTAGGAGCAAACTTTGAACGACGATGCTTATCAAGAATGTAGCACTTTGAGCCGAATACTCGAAAGTATCCAACTTGGGGTTTGTTACCGGTGAGAAGCTCGTATGCCGTCTTGCCGAGTAGCTTGTGAAGATATAAGCGATTTGTTGCGTGACAAGCTGTCTCAACCGCTTCTGCCCAAAAGTGCTTCGGCGTCTTGTATTCATCAAGCATCGTTCTTGCCATTTCGATGAGCGTCCGGTTCTTCCTCTCAACGACTCCATTTTGTTGAGGTGTGTACATAGCCGAGAACTCGTGTGAAATCCCTTCTTCGTCAAGAAAGGTGTCCACATTTGCGTTCTTGAACTCCGTTCCGTTGTCACTCCGAACCTTCTTGATCTTCACGTCAAACTGATTTTGGGCCTTCCTAGCGAAGTTTCTGAAGACCTTCTGGACCTGCGACTTGTCATTAAGAAAGAACACCCACGTAAATCTTGAAAAATCATCAACTATAACTAGACCAAAAGAATTTCCACCGAGACTCTTGTAGGCGTTGGGACCAAAAAGATCCATATGAAGTAGCTCGAGTGGCCTCCTTGTGGTCATGATGTTCTTCACGGGATGTCTTCCTCCGACCTGTTTACCTGCTTGACAAGCACTGCAAAGTCTATCCTTATCAAATATGACATCGTTAACTCCAAGGATATGATTTCCTTTAATAAGCTTGTCAAGGTTTCTCATGCCAACGTGACCTAGTCGTCTATGCCACAACCAACCTTTTGAGGATTTAGCAACAAAGCAAGTTTTAGGTTGTGCCTTTTTAGAGAAATCAACAATGTAAAGATCACCTCTACACATACCGGTAAAGACCATTTTATGATTGTCTCGACGAAATACTTGGCAATCTACCTCAGTAAATAGGACATTCAAACCGAAATCAGCAAGTCTAGATACTGAAAGTAAGTTGTAGCCGAGAGATTCAACGAGCATGACATTTTGAATGGAACTATCATGTGAGATGGCCACCTTACCAAGGCCAACCACTTTACCCTTTGAATTATCACCAAAGGTGACATATTGTTGAGGGCCGTCATTTTCAGCAAGCTCACGGAACATCTCTTCATCTCCGGTCATATGATCAGTACATCCACTATCAAGAACCCATTCCTTTCCTCCTGACTCATATCCCCGAAGATTTGCCATAAGACCAAAATGTCTCATTGCGTCATCAAGATCGAAGTCACTATCATCATCATCATCATAGTATCCATATTCACTATGATCTTGTGACTCATCATTTCCTAGAGAGGGTAATTCATTAGATAAATGATCATCAAAGTGGTCACCTTCATGAATTCTTATAGCTTCGAATATGATATCACTAATGATTCCAACATCTCCTTTAGCTCGCTTGAGATTGGCAAGCTCAAATAGATAATCACCAAAACTAGGATCACTAGAGTTCATCTTACTCAAGGCAATAGATTTATGGAGAATTTCATCCAAATTTTTCAAGGAATGATCGGGAAATCGTTCCTCAAGAAATTTCCATATAGTATAGGCACAATTAAGAGTAGGCAAATCAGCAATCAAATTTTTGGGCAATCCTCTAATGATGAGCTCAATAGTTCTAAGATTGCGAATCATGTGAATATCTTCATCTAGGGTAGGATGCAAAGGATCAATGTGAGGTGCACAAGGACTAGCAATATACTTGTTCAAATGATATTGATTGAAGATTACAAGCATCTCATTTTTCCACTCGTGAAAATACTCTCCATCAAGAATAGGCACTCTATGTCTAAGACTCCCTAAAGTAGACACATCCATCTTCCTCCAATGGTGATTAAACCAAGGCAATGGAGACCAAAGCTCTGATACCACTTGTAGGATCTAGAAGTAGATGTGTCTAGAGGGGGGGGGGGGTGATTAGACACTTAGTGCTAAAGTTGCAATTTTTAGGCCTTTTTGGTTTGAGTGGAGTTTTAGGCACAATTTCAACATACACAATACATATCAAGCAAGCATGCAAAGAGTATATGAGCAGCGGAATGTAAAGCATGCAACTTGCAAGATTGTAAGGGGAAGGGTTTGGAGAAGTCAAACGCAATTGGAGACACGGATGTTTTTCCCGTGGTTCGGATAGGTGGTGCTATCCTACATCGACGTTGGTGGAGACTTCAACCCACGAAGGGTAACGGTTGCGCGAGTCCATGGAGGGCTCCACCCACGAAGGGTAACGGTTGCGCGAGTCCACGGAGGGCTCCACCCACGAAGGGTAACGGTTGCGCGAGTCCACGGAGGGCTCCACCCACGAAGGGTCCACAAAGAAGCAACCACCCACAAAGGGTCCACGAAGAAGCAACCACCCACAAAGGGTCCACGAAGTAGCAACCTTGTCTATCCCACCATGGCCATCGCCCACGAAGGACTTGCCTCACTAGCGGTAGATCTTCACAAAGTAGGCGATCTCCTTGCCCTTACAAACTCCTTGGTTCAACTCCACAATCTTGTCGGAGGCTCCCAAGTGACACCTAGCCAATCTAGGAGACACCACTCTCCAAGAAGTAACAAATGGTGTGTTGATGATGAACTCCTTGCTCTTGTGCTTCAAATGTTAGTCTCCCCAACACTCAACTCTCTCTCATAGGATTTGGATTTTGTGGAAAGAAGATTTGAGTGGAAAGCAACTTGGGGAAGGCTAGAGATCAAGATTCATATGGTAGGAATGGAATATCTTGGTCTCAACACATGAGTAGGTGGTTCTCTCTCAGAACATATGAGTTGGAATTGTGTATGTGTTCTGATGGCTCTCTCCACGAATGAAGAGGAGGTGGAGGGGTATATATAGCCTCCACACAAAATCCAACCATTACACATAGTTTTCCAATCTCGATGGGACCGAATCAAAAAACTCGGTCGGACCGAAAAGGTAAACCTAGTGACCGTTAGAGATTTTCGGTGGGACTGACATGCAACTTGGTAGGACCGATATGGTTAGGGTTTGGGCATAACGTAATCTCAGTGAGACCGATTACACAAACTCGGTGAGACCGATTTTGGTAATTAGCTAACCAGAGAGTTGGTCAGGCAAACTCGGTGGGACCGATTTGCTCTTTCGGTGAGACCGAAAAGTTACAAAAAGGAAACACTGAATTTACATTGCAATCTTGGTGGGACCGATTCGCTCTTTCGGTGAGACAGAAAAGTTACGAAAAGGAAACAGAGAGTTTGCAATCCCATCTCGGTGAGACCAAGATCCCTATCGGTAGAACCGAATTGCTAGGGTTTGGCAGTGGCTTATGACAAGTGAAACTCGGTGGCGCCGGATAGAAAGAATCGGTAGGACCGAGTTTGGCTTAGGGTTTAGGTCATATGTGGATATGGGAAAGTAGTTGAGGATTTTGGAGCATATCATTAAGCACATGAATTAAGAGGCTCATTAAGCAACACCTCATCCCTCCTTGATAGTATTGGCTTTTCCTATGGACTCAATGTGATCTTGGATCACTAAAATGTAAAATGAAGAGTCTTGAGCTTGAAGCTTTAGACAATCCTTTGTCCTTAGCATCTTGAAGGAGTTCCCACAACCTTTAGTCCATGCCACTCCATTGTTGAACTTATCTGAAACATGCTAGATAGAAATGTTAGTCCAACAAGAGATATGTTGTCATCAATTATCAAAACCACCTAGGGAGCACTTGTGCTTTCAGCTCTGCGCGCCACGCGGTCCTGCATGACGCGCCTACCGTGGGGTGGCAGCGCGGCTGTCCACTGGGGCCGCGGGTCGTGTCGAGTCCTTCTTCTTCGCGGACCAGGAGCGGAGGCTGCGCCGCCGCCGGTCCGGTGCTGACAGCCTCGCTGGTGTTGGAGTAGCGTTGGAGCCCGCGGGCGCGCGCGGGGCCCCCGCGCAGGCCGCCTTCGGTTGGAGATGGGAGCTAGGCGCAAAAGGGGTGAGCCCCCGAGGCAGCGAAGCCCAGGAGCTCTGCCACCCGCTCCAGCAGCACGTCACGGCCGCCCTCCAGCAGTCTGCACTACAGCCGCTCTCGGGCCACCGTGAGTGCGGCCCTCGAGTTCGCTTGCTCCGGGCGGGCGTACGGTGTCGTGGTCGCGGCGTGATTGGAGGCCCTTGCTGCCGACCGCGCCTGCCGCAGTGTGAGAGCTGTCGAAGCCTGTCCGCGTCGCCCGCGGACCGCGAGCTGCCTGGGGCACGGGGTCGCCCGAGGCGAGCGACTCTGCACGGGCGGGCCATGCCGCCCATGAGTCTGGGTTGCCCTCCTGGTCGCCGGGCATGGTGATAATGACGCGACGGGGCATGGAGCGGTGGAAGACGAATTCCGGCGCACCCCTACCTGGCGCACCAAATGTCGGATTTCGGGTTCCGACAGACCCTTGAGGTTCGAACACTGGGGTGCGCGCGGAGATTTCGCCTCCTACCTACCTGCACCCCTCCGCCATGCTAGGATCTAAAACTACGGAAAGAACAACACAAGAGACACAAGGTTTATACTGGTTCGGGCCACCGTTGTGGTGTAATACCCTACTCCAGTGTGTGGTGTGGTGGATTGCCTCTTGGGCTGATGATGATGAACAATACAAGGAAGAACAGCCTCGCGGGGTCTGTTCTTGGCTGGGGCGATGAACTGCTCAGTGGAGTTCAGTCACCTTCTCTCTCTCTGCCTCCAGCCAACCGACCGAACCCCCTCTGCCCCCCTTTGCTATGTGGGTGGCTGGTCCTATTTATAGAGGCCCTGGTCCTCTTCCAAAATATTGAGCGGGAAGGGAGCCAACATTGGCAGGCTAATTTGAAGGGGGACAACAAGTATCAGCTATCCTGACAAAAGTAGTCTTCGCCTGCGCAAAGCTCTAGTGATGACACCGTCTTGGCTCCACGGTGACCTCCGTCTCGTAGTCCCCCTGGTCTTGGTCTCATTGCACCGAAATGGCAACCTTTGCCTGATGCCTCGGTACTCCACGGCTGCGCTTGCCCCCTTTGCACCAAAGTGGAAAGGAGGACGCTGCGCGGGCTGGCACCCGCCTGGCGCCCTGAGTCATCATGGCTTGCGTCACGGGCACCTCGTGAGGTACCTCGCCTTGATCTCTCCGCCTCCTCGTGAGCCAGCCTGACGAGGCCGTGCCAGAGGAAGCTCCGCGTCGTCCGCCCCGCGAGGCTTGGCCCCTCGCGAGGGTCTTGGGTTTGTGTTGGTGAAGATGGGCCGTGCTGGGCCCCCCTTTGAGCCACGCCACAGGCCGCAGGCAGGCAAGTCTGGGGACCCCTGTTCCCAGAACGCCGACATTATCTTAATGAGAAAAAGATATATCCTGTTATTATTAGTGCTAACCTTTCAGAGCATGAGGAAGAGAGATTATTGAAAACTCTGAAGAAGCACCGTGCTGCTACCGGTTATACTCTTGATGATCTTAAGGGCATTAGTCCCACTCTATGTTAACATTAAATTAATTTGGAAGAAGATGCTAAACTAGTTCGTGATCATCAACGACGGCTGAATCCTAAAATGAAAGAAGTGGTAAGAAAGGAAATACTAAAGCTCCTTGAGCCAGGTATAATCTATCCCGTTGCTGATAGTCAGTGGGTAAGTCCTATCCATTGTGTCCCTAAGAAGGGAGGTATTACTGTCGTTCCTAATGATAAAGATGAATTGATTCCTCAAAGAATTATTACAGGTTATAGGATGGTAATTGATTTCCGCAAATTAAGTAAGGCAACTAAAAAGTATCATTACCCCTTACCTTTTATCGCTCAAATGCTAGAAATATTATCCAAACATAGACATTTTTGCTTTCTAGATGGTTATTCTGGTTTCTCTCAAATACCCGTGTCAGCCAAAGATCAATCAAAGACTACTTTTACATGCCCTTTTGGTACTTTTGCTTATAGAGGTATGCCTTTTGGTTTATGTAATGCACCTGCTACCTTTCAAAGATGCATGATGGCTATATTCTCCGACTTTTGTGAAAAGATTTGTGAGGTTTTCATGTACGACTTCTCTGTCTATGGATCTTCTTTTGATGATTGCTTGAGCAACCTTGATTGAGTTTTGCAAAGATGTGAAGAAACTAATCTTGTCTTGAATTGGGAAAAGTGCCACTTTGTGGTTAATGAAGGTATTGTCTTGGGGCACAAAGTTTTTGAAAGAGGTATTGAAGTTGATAAAGCCAAGGTTGATGCTATTGAGAAGATGCCATGTCCCCAGGACATCAAAGGTATAAGAAGTTTCCTTGATCATGCCGGATTTTATAGGAGGTTCATTAAGGACTTCTCAAAAATTTCTCGGCCTCTAACTAATCTATTACAAAAAGATATACCATTTGTTTTTGATGATGATTGTGTAGAAGCATTTGAAATACTTAAGAAAGCATTGATTTCTACACCTATTGTTCAGCCACCTGATTGGAATTTACCCTTTGAAATTATATGTGATGCTAGTGATTATGCTGTAGGTGCTGTTCTAGGACAAAGAGTTGATAAGAAATTAAATGTTATTCAATATGCTAGTAAAACCCTAAACAATGCCCAAAGAAATTATGCTACCACTCAAAAAGAATTCTTAGCAGTTGTATTTGCTTGTGATAAGTTCAGACCTTATATTGTTGATTCTAAAGTAACTATTCACACTGATCACGCTGCTATTAAATATCTCATGGAAAAGAAAGATGCTAAACCTAGACTTATTAGATGGGTTCTCTTTCTACAAGAATTTGATTTACATATTGTTGATAGAAAAGGAGTTGAGAACCCCGTTGCAGACAACTTGTCTAGGTTAGAAAATGTGCTTGTTGACCCACTTCCTATTGATGATAGCTTTCCGAATGAGCAATTAAATGTCATAAATGCTTCTCATACTGCTCCATGGTATGCTGATTATGCGAATTACATTGTTGCTAAGTTTATACCACCTAGTTTCACATACCAGCAAAAGAAAAAGTTCTTCTATGATTTGAGGCATTACTTTTGGGATGACCCATGTCTTTATAAAGAAGGAGTAGATGGTGTTATTAGACATTGTGTACCTGAGCATGAACAAGAACAGATCCTACGCAAGTGTCACTCTGAAGCTTATGGAGGACACCATGCTGGAGATAGAACTGCACATAAGGTATTGCAATCTAGTTTTTATTGGCCTACTCTCTTCAAGGATGCCCGTAAGTTTGTCTTATCTTGTGATGAATGTCAAAGAATTGGTAATATTAGTAGACATCAAGAAATGCCTATGAACTATTCACTCGTTATTGAACCATTTGATGTTTGGGGCTTTGACTATATGGGACCCTTTCCTTCCTCTAATGGACATACACATATTTTAGTTGCTGTTAATTACGTTACTAAGTGGGTAGAAGCTATTCCAACTAGTAGTGCTGATCATAAAACTTCTATTAAAATGCTTAAAGAAGTTATTTTTCCAAGATTTGGAGTCCCTAGATACTTAATGACTGATGGTGGTTCACATTTTATTCATGATGCTTTCCGTAAAATGCTTGCTAAGTATGATGTTAATCATAGAATTGCATCTCCTTATCACCCACAGTGTAGTGGTCAAGTAGAATTGAGTAATAGAGAGCTCAAAGTAATTTTGCAAAAGACTGTTAATAGATCTAGAAAAAATTGGTCCAAGAAACTTGATGATGCATTATGGGCCTAAAAAACTGCATATAAAAACCCTATGGGTATGTCTCCGTATAAAATGGTTTATGGAAAAGCATGTCACTTACCTCTCGAACTAGAACATAAGGCATATTGGGCTATTAAAGAACTCAATTATGATTTCAAACTTGCCGGTGAGAAGAGGTTATTTGATATTAGCTCACTTGATGAATGGAGAACCCAAGCCTATGAAAATGCCAAGTTGTTTAAAGAAAATGTTAAAAGATGGCATGACAAAAGGATACAAAAGCGTGAGTTTAATGTAGGTGATTATGTATTGCTATACAACTCTCGTTTAAGATTTTTTGCAGGAAAACTTCTCTCTAAATGGGAAGGTCCTTACGTTATCGAGGAGGTCTATCATTCCCGTGCCATAAAAATCAACAACTTCGAAGGCACAAATCCGAAGGTGGTGAACGGTCAAAGAATCGAACATTATATCTCAGGTAATCCCATAAATGATGAAACCAATATTATTGAAACCGTAACCCCGGAGGAATACATAAGGGACACTTTCCGGAACGTTTCAGACTCTGAAAAGGAATAGGTATGTGGTACGGTAAGTAAACCGACTCCAAAACAGTTTTAAGGCAATATTTCTCCGTTTTGGAATATTTAGAAAAATAGAAAAATAAGAAGCAGTCCGGGAAGGACACGAGGGCTCCACGAGGGTGGAGGGCGCGCCCTACCCTACTGGGCGCGCCCCCTACCTCGTGGGCACCTCGTGTGCTCTCCGGACTCCGTTTTCGTACACGACACGTATTTTGGTCGGTAAAAATTCATTATATAATCTCCTGGGGGTTTTGACTCCTGTATCACGCAAAAATCTCCTGTCTTTGTTTCGAGCTATTTTCTGTCAGGGTTGTCAATGTCGGGCACTATGTCGTCTCCCTCCTCCTCCAACCATGAGGGCAACGATGCTTGGCCAATGAAAATAGAGCTGAAGAGAGAAGAACCCATGGAGATCAGCAAGGATGAAGGGATCAAGAAGGCAATGGAGGACCAAGTTCCAGCAACAACAGACATCCTTCAACTTGATCACAATCTTCTTACCCCAACTGAGATCGAAGCTTTCAAGATGATTGAGTTAGCTCGTATACAAAATAAGTATCTCACACATGAAAATATTTTGTTGAAGGAGCATATCATTGCACTCAAAGGCATTATCCGCAAGTTAGAAGACCTCCTACGCTCGATGTGTGACTATCCATCATCAGCAACTCCACCATCTTCACCAACAAGAAGAATTGAGTATCTGGTATGGGCACTCCACTTGGCAACTGCCAAGCTTGGGGGAGTGCCCCGGTATCGTATCACCATCACTTTTATCTTTACCATTTTTCTTAGTTCGATCCTTTTGGTAATATCATGATCTACTAGAATAAAAGTTCTTACTATGATCTAGCTGTGAGTTTTGCTTTATTATCCTTCTAGGTAATCGAGTGCGTGAGCTATATATAATAAAGATTAGTGTTGAGTCAAGGGCTTGATTATTTTGCCATGATCCTAAGTGAATAAAAGAAAAGAGAAAGAAATAAAAAGAAACAAAGAGATCATATTGATTTTATGGAGAGTAATGAGCTCACATAGAAAAAAGTATGATGAATAAAAGTTGTTGAGAGTTGACAAACATAGTTTTGGTCATCGTTGCAATTAATAGGAAGTAATAAAGAAAGAGAGGTCTTCACATATAAATATACTATCTTGGACATCTTTTATGATTGTGAGCACTCATTAAAATATGACATGCTAAAGAGTTGACGTTGGACAAGGAAGACCACATAATGGGTTATGTTTTCTTACATCCGAGATAAATTATATTGTCTTGGATCCTCCAACATGTTGAGCTTGCCTTTCCCCCTCATGCTAGCCAAATTCATCGCACCAAGTAGAGATACTATTTGTGCTTCCAAATACCCTTAAACCAGTCTTGCCATGAGAGTCCACTACACCTACCTATGGATTGAGTAAGGTCCTCCAAGTAAGTTGTCATCGGTGCAAGCAATAAAAATTGCTCTCTAAATACGGATGACTTATTAGTGTGGGAGAAAATAAGCTTTATACGATCGTGTGATATGGAAGAAATAAAAGAGACAGACTGCATAATAAAGGTCCATATCGCAAGTGGCAATATAAAGTGACGTTCTTTCGCATTAAGATTTTGTGCATCCAACCATAAAAGCGCATGACAACCTCTGCTTCCCTCTGCGAAGGGCCTATATTTTACTTTTATCTCCTACCTTGGATAAGAGTCATGGTGATCTTCACCCTTCCTTTTTTACATTTTATCCTTTGGCAATCATAGTATGTTGGAAAGATCCTGGTATACATGGCTAATTGGATGTGAGTTTTCATGAACTATTATTGTTGACATTACCCTTGAGGTAAAATGTTGGGAGGCAAAACTATAAGCCGCTATCTTTCTTTGTGTCCGATTAAAACTCCATACCCATAAGTATTGCGTGAGTCGGTAGTTATGAAATACTATATGATAGTTGATTATGTGGACTTGCTAAAAAGCTCTTATATGTTGAATCTTTCCTATGTTATGATAAATTGCAATTTCTCCAATGACTGAGATTATAGTTTGTTAGTTTTCAATGAAGTTTACGATTCATACTTGAAATTGTGATTGAATTATTACTCTAGCATAAGAAATCATATGACAAGAATTATATAAGTTGCTATTCTAAGAATTATCATGATGCCCTCATGTCTGTATTTTATTTTTATTGACACCTCTATATCTAAACATGTGGACATATTTTTCGATTTCGACTTTTCTCTTGAGGACAAGAGAGGTCTAAGCTTGGGGGAGTTGATACATCCATTTTGCATCATGCTTTTATATCGATATTTATTACATTATGGGCTGTTATTACACATTATGTCACAATACTTATGCCTATTCTCTCTTATTTTACAAGGTTTACATAAAGAGGGAGAATGCCGGCAGCTGGGATTCTGGGCTGGAAAAGGAGCAAATATTAGAGACCTATTCTGCACAGCTCCAAAAGTCTTGAAACTTCACGGAAGACGTTTTCTGAATATATAAAAAATACTCAGTGGAATAAACTCACTAGGGGGGCAACACCCCTTGGGCGCGCCCCTACCTCGTGGGCCCCCTGGTGGCCTTCCGGTGACCATCTTCTGCTATATGAAGTCTTTCAATGGGAAAAAAAATAAGAAGCCATCTTCTCGGACGAAACTCCGCCGCCACGAGGCAGAACCTTGGCGGAACCAATCTAGGGCTTTGGCGGAGCTGTTCTGCCGGGGAAACTTCCCTCCGGAGGGGGAAATCATCGCCATCGTCATCACCAACGCTCCTCTCATTAGGAGAGGGCAATCTCCATCAACATCTTCATCAACACCATCTCCTCTCAAAACCCTAGTTCATCTCTTGTATCCAATTCTTGTCTCCAAGTCCAGGATTGGTGCTAGTAGGTTGCTAGTAGTGTTAATTACTCCTTGTAGTTGATGCTAGTTGGTTTAATTGGTGGAAGATCAAATGTTCAGATCCTATATGCATATTAATACCCCTCTGATTATGAACATGTTTATGCTTTGTGAGTAGTTACTTTTGTTCCTGAGGACATGGGAGAAGTCTTGCTATTAGTAGTCATGTGAATTTGGTATTCGTTCGATATTTTGATGAGATGTATGTTGTCTCTCCTCTAGTGGTGTTATGTGAACATCGACTACATGACACTTCACCATTGTTTGGGCCTAGAGGAAGGCATTGAGGAGTAATAAGTAGATGATGGGTTGCTAGAGTGACAGAAGCTTAAACCCTAGTTTATGCGTTGCTTCGTATGGGGCTGATTTGGATCCATATGTTTCATGCTATGGTTAGGTTTACCTTAATACTTTTGTTGTAGTTGTGGATGCTTGCAATAGGGGTTAATCATATGTGGGATGCTTGTCCAAGTAAGGGCAGTACCCAAGCACCGGTTCACCCACATACCAGATTATCAAAGTACCGAACGCAAATCATATGAGCGTGATGAAAACTAGCTTGACGATATTCCCATGTGTCCTCGGGAGCGCTTTTCTCTATATAAGAGTTTCTAAAGGCTTGTCCTTTGCTACAAAAAGGATTGGGCCACCTTGCTGCACTTTATTTACTTTTGTTACTTGTTGCTCGCTACAAATTATCCTATCACAAAACTATCTGTTACCACTTATTTCAGTACTTGCAGAGAATACCTTGCTGGAAACCGCTTATCATTTCCTTCTGCTCCTCGTTGGGTTCGACACTCTTACTTATCGAAAGGACTACGATAGATCCCCTATACTTGTGGGTCATCACTCCTTCCTTCCGAGCACTTTCATTTCTAGCATCGGCGCAACAAGTATTGCATTTAGGTCTTTGATACGTCCATTTTGCATCATGTTTTCTTACTGTTATTTATAATGTTTTTATCCATAATAATGCTTTCTGGAGTAATTTTAATGCCTTTTCTCTCATAATATGCAAGGTATACACAAAGAGGGAGAACTCCGGCACCTGGAAATCTGGACCTGGAAAAGCTACGTCAGGGCACCTATTCTGCACAACTCCAAACAAGCTGAAACTTCACGGAGATTTTTTATCAAATATGTGAGGAATATTGGAGCAAATAACTGAAGGAAATATGCCCTAGAGGCAATAATAAAGTTATTTTATTTCCTTATATCATGATAAAAGTTTATTATTCATGCTAAAATCGTATTAACCGGAAACATGATACATGTGTGAATACATATACGAACAGAGTGTCACTAGTATGCCTCTACTTGACTAGCTCGTTGATCAAAGATGGTTATGTTTCCTAGCCATATACATGAGTTGTCATTTGATTAACGGGATCACATCATTGGGAGAATGATGTGATTGACTTGACCCATTCCGTTAGCTTAGCACTTGATCGTCTTTGAAGGTACTTGTTGAGTTGGCGTATTTCGAGATTAGGATTTGTCACTTCGATTGTCGGAGAGGTATCTCTGGGCCCACTCGGTAATGCACATCACTATAAGCCTTGCAAGCATTGTAACTAATGAGTTAGCTGCGGGATGATGTATTATGGAACGAGTAAAGAGACTTGCCGGTAACGAGATTGAACTAGGTATTGAGATACCGACGATCGAATCTCGGGCAAGTAACATACCGATGACAAAGGGAACAACGTATGTTGTTATGCGGTTTGACCGATAAAGATCTTCGTAGAATATGTAGGAGCCAATATGAGCATCCAGGTTCCACTATTGGTTATTGACCGGAGACGTGTCTCGGTCATGTCTACATAGTTCTCAAACCCGTAGGGTCCGCACGCTTAAAGTTTGGTGACGATCGGTATTATGAGTCTTTGTGTTTTGATGTACCGAAGGTAGTTCGGAGTCCCGGATATGATCACGGACATGACGAGGAGTCTCTAAATGGTCGAGATGTAAAGATCGATATATTGGACGACTATGTTCGGACACCGGAAAGGTTCCGGAAGGTTTCAGACATATACCAGAGTACCGGGGGGGGGTACCGGAACCCCCCGTGGGGCTTAATGGGCCTACATGGTCCTTAGTGGAAATAGCGGGCAGCAAGGGGAGTGTGGGGCGCGCTCCCCAAGGCCCAAACCGAATTGGTTTAGGGCAAGGGTGGCCGGCCCCCTCTTTCCTTCTCCTCCTCTCCCTTTCCTTCCCCCTCTCCTACTCCTACTAGGAAAAGGATGAGTCCTACTCCTAGTGGGAGTAGGACTCCCCCTCTTGGTGTGCCTCTCCCTGGCCGGCCGCCTCCTCCCCTTGCTCCTTTATATACGGGGGCAGGGGGCACCCCATAGACACAAAAATTGATCATTGATCTCTTAGCCGTGTGCGGTGCCCCCCTCCACCATAATCCACCTCGATCATATCGTAGCGGTGCTTAGGCGAAGCCCTGCGTCGGTAGCATCATCATCACTGTCACCATGCTGTCGTGCTGACAAAACTCTCCTATGAAGGTTTGCTGGATCGGAGCTCGCGGGACGTTAGCGAGTTGAACGTGTGTAGAACTCGGAGGTGCCGTGCGTTCGGTACTTGGATCGGTCGGATCGTGAAGACGTATGACTACATCAACCGCGTTGTGCTAACGCTTCCGCATTCGGTCTATGAGGGTACGCAGACACACTCTCCCCTCATGTTGCTTGCATCACCATGATCCTGTGTGTGCGTAGGAAAATTTTGAAATTACTACGTTCCCCAACAGTGGCATCCGGGCCAGGTTATTGCGTAGATGTTATATGCACGAGTAGAACACAAGTGAGTTGTGGGCGATACAAGTCATACTGCTTATCAACATTTCATACTTTGGTTCGGCGATATTGTTGGATGAAGCGGCCCGGACCGACATTACGCGTACGCTTACGCGAGACTGGTTCTACCGACGTCCTTTGCACACAGGTGGCTAGCGGGTGTCAGTTTCTCCAACTTTAGTTGAACAAAGTGTGGCTACGTCCAGTCCTTGCGAAGGTTAAAACAACACTAACTTGACGAACTATCGTTGTGGTTTTGATGCGTTGGTAAGAACGGTTCTTGCTCAGCCCGTAGCTTCCACGTAAAACTTGCAACAACAAAGTAGAGGACATCTAACTTGTTTTTGCAGGGCATGTTGAGATGTGATATGGTCAAGACATGATGCTATATTTATTGTATGAGATGATCATGTTTTGTAACGGAGTTATCGGCAACTGGCAGGAGCCATATGGTTGTCGCTTTATTGTATGCAATGCAATCGCCCTGTAATTGCTTTACTTTATCACTAAGCGGTAGCAATAGTCGTAGAAGCAATAGTTGGCGAGACGACAATGATGCTATGATAGAGATTGATACGTCTCCAACGTATCTATAATTTTTGATTGCTCCATGCTATATTATCTACTGTTTTGGACTATATTGGGCTTTATTTTCCACTTTTATATTATTTTTGGGACTAACCTATTAACCGGAGGCCCAGCCCAGAATTGCTGTTTTTTGCCTATTTCAGTGTTTCGAAGAAACGGAATATCAAACGGAGTCCAAACGGAATAAAATCTTCGGGAACGTGATTTTCTCACCGAACGTGATCCAGGAGACTTGGACCCTGCTCGAAGGAACAAAAGAGGCGGTCACGAGGGTGGGGGGCGCCCCCCTAGGGCGCACCCCCTGCCTCGTGGGCCCCTCGTTGCTCCTCCGGCGTACTTCTTCCTCCTATATATACACACGTACCCCCAAATGATCAGAAGGGGAGCCAAAAACCTAATTCCACCACCGCAACTTTCTGTATCCACGAGATCCCATCTTGGGGCCTGTTCCGGAGCTCCGCCGGAAGAGGGCCGTCATCACGGAGGGCTTCTACATCATCCTAGCCCCTCCAATGAAGTGTGAGTAGTTTACCTCAGACCTTCGGGTCCATAGTTAGTAGCTAGATGGCTTCTTCTCTCTCTTTGAATCTCAATACAAAGTTCTCCCCCTCTCTTGTGGAGATCTATTCGATGTAATCTTCTTTTTGCGGTGTGTTTGTTGAGACCGATGAATTGTGGGTTTATGATCAAGTCTATCTATGAATAATATTTGAATCTTCTCTGAATTCTTTTATGTATGATTGGTTATCTTTGCAAGTCTCTTTGAATTATCCGTTTGGTTTGGCCAACTAGATTGGTAGTTCTTGCGATGGGAGAAGTGCTTAGCTTTGGGTTCGATCTTGCGGTGTCCTTACCCAGTGACAGAAGGGGCAGCAAGGCACGTATTGTATCGTTGCCATCGAGGATAACAAGATGGTTTCATATTACATGAATTTATCTCTCTACATCATGTCATCTTTCTTAAGGCATTACTCTGTTTTTAACTTAATACCCTAGATGCATGCTGGATAGCGGTCGATGAGTGGAGTAATAGTAGTAGATGCAGAATCGTTTCGATCTACTTTTCACGGACGTGATGCCTATATACATGATCATGCCTAGATATTCTCATAACTATGCTCAATTCTGTCAATTGCTCAACAGTAATTTGTTCACCCACCATAGAATACTTATGCTCTTGAGAGAAGCCACTAGTGAAACCTATGGCCCCCGGGTCTATTCTCATTATATCAATCTCCATCACTTTAATATTCCTTTGCTTTTACTTTTTACTTTGCATCTTTATACCAAAAATACAAAAAATATTATATCTATCAGATCTCACTCTCATAAGTGACTGTGAAGGCATTGACAACCCCTAATCATATTGGTTGCGAGTAGCTATCGCTTTGTGCCGGTACGAGGGACTTGAGCGTGGGCTCCTACTGGATTGATACCTTGGTTCTCAAAAACTGAGGGAAATACTTACGCTACTCTGCTGCATCATCCCTTCCTCTTCGGGGAAAACCAACGCAAGCTCAAGACGTAGCAAGAAGGATTTCTGGCGCCGTTGCCGGGGAGTCTACGCAAAAAGTCAACATACCAAGTACCCATGGCAATCCCTATCTCTCGCATTACTTTATTTGCCATTTGCCTCTTGTTTTCCTCTCCCCCCAATTCACCCTTGCCGTTTTATTCGCCCTCTCTCTCTCTCTATCCTCCCTCTCTATTTGCCTCTTTTGCCCGTTTGTTTTTGTTTGCTCGTGTGTTAGATTGCTTGTTTGTCGCGATGGCTCAAGATACTACCAAATTGTGTGACTTCACCAATACCAATAATAATGATTTCCTTAGCACTCCAATTGCTCCTATTACCGATGCTGAATCTTGTGAAATTAATACTGCTTTGTTGAATCTTGTTATGAAAGATCAATTCGCCGGCCTTCCTAGTGAAGATGCTGCTACTCATCTGAATAGCTTTGTTGATTTATGTGATATGCAAAAGAAAAAAGATGTCAATAATGATGTCGTTAAATTGAAGCTATTTCATTTTTCGCTTAGAGATCGTGCTAAAGCTTGGTTTTCGTCTTTGCCTAAGAATAGTATTGATTCATGGAACAAGTGCAAAGATGCTTTTATCTCTAAGTATTTTCCTCCCGCTAAGATCATCTCTCTTAGAAATGATATTATGAACTTTAAACAACTTGATCATGAACATGTTGCACAAGCTTGGGAGAGAATGAAATTAATGATACGTAATTGCCCTACTCATGGTTTGAATTTGTGGATGATCATACAATTTTTTATGCCGGATTGAATTTTGCTTCTAGAAATCTTTTAGATTCGGCCGCGGGAGGCACTTTTATGGAAATCACTTTAGGAGATGCTACTAAACTCCTAGATAATATTATGGTTAATTATTCTCAATGGCATACTGAAAGATCTTCTAATAAAAAAGTGCATGCGATAGAAGAAATCAATGTGTTGAGTGGAAAGATGGATGAACTTATGAAATTATTTGCTACTAAGAGTGTTTCTTCTGATCCTAATGATATGCCTTTGTCTACTTTGATTGAGAATAACAATGAATCTATGGATGTGAATTTTGTTGGTAGGAATAATTTTGGTAACAACGCTTATAGAGGGAATTTTAATCCTAGGCCATATCCTAGTAATCCTTCTAATAATTATGGGAATTCCTACAACAACTCTTATGGAAATTATAATAAGATGCCCTCTGAATTTGAGAATAGTGTTAAAGAGTTTATGAATTCACAAAAGAATTTTAATGCTTTGCTTGAGGAGAAATTGCTTAAAGTTGATGATTTGGCTAGAAACGTTGATAGAATTTCTCTTGAGGTTGATTCTTTAAAGCTTAGATCTATTCCTCCTAAGCATGATATCAATGAGTCTCTCAAAGCCATGAGAATTTCCATTGATGAGTGCAAGGAAAGAACCGCTAGGATGCGTGCTTCCAAAGATGCCTTTATTAAAGCGTGTTCTTCCAATTCCTATGAAAATCAAGATGAAGATCTAAAAGTTATTGATGTGTCCCCTATTAAATCTTTATTTTGCAATATGAATCTTGATGAAACTGAATATGATCTTCCTTTACCTAGAAGGCGTTCTAAAAATTCGGAGTATTTAGATCTTAATGATGAAATTGATGAAAGTGGGATTGAAAGAAATAAAAATCTAGATGTTGCTAAACCCACTATATTGGATTTCAAGGAATTTAATTATGAAAGTTGCTCTTTAATTGATTGTATTTCCTTGTTGCAATCCGTGCTAAATTCTCCACATGCTTATAGTCAAAATAAAGCCTTCACCGAACATATTGTTGATGCCTTGATGCAATCTTATGAAGAAAAACTTGAGTTGAAAGTTTCTATCCCTAGAAAACTCTATGATGAGTGGGAACCAACTATTAAAATTAAAATTAAAGATCATGAGTTTTATGCTTTGTGTGATTTGGGTGCTAGTGTCTCTACTATTCCCAAGACTTTGTGTGATTTGCTAGATTTCCGTAATTTTGATGATTGCTCTCTAAACTTGCATCTTGCGGATTCCACTATTAAGAAACCTATGGGAAGGATTAATGATGTTCTTATTGTTGCAAATAGGAATTATGTGCCCGTAGATTTCATTGTTCTTGATATAGATTGCAATCCTTCTTGCCCTATTATTCTTGGTAGACCTTTCCTTAGAACGGTTGGTGCGATTATTGATATGAAGGAAGGGAATATTAGATTTCAATTTCCATTAAAAAAGGGCATGGAACACTTTCCAAGAAAGAAAATAAAATTACCATATGAAACTATCATGAGAGCCACTTATGGATTGCCTACCAAAGATGGCAATACCTAGATCTATCCTCGCTTTTATGCCTAGCTAGGGGCGTTAAACGATAGCGCTTGTTGGGAGGCAACCCAATTTTATTTTTATTCCTTGATTTTTGCTCCTGCTTAGTAATAAATAAATTATTTAGCCTCTGTTTTGGTTGTGTTTTTTGTGTTTAATTAGTGTTTGTGCCAAGTAGAACCGTTGGGAAGACTTGGGGAAAGTCTTGTTGAACTTGCTGTAAAAAACAGAAACTTTAGCGCTCACGAGAACTGCTGTCATTTTTATTTGAGAGTGATATTTAGTTAATTCTTTTTGCAGATGATTAATAGATAAATTCCTCACGTCCAGAAATTTATTTTAGAATTTTTGGGGTTCCAGATCTTGCGCTAGCTACAGATTACTACAGACTGTTCTGTTTTTGACAGATTCTGTTTTTCGTGTGTTGTTTGCTTATTTTGATGAATCTATGGCTAGTAAAATAGTTTATAATCCATAGAGAAGTTGGAATACAGTAGGTTTAACACCAATATAAATAAATAATGAGTTCATTACAGTACCTTGAAGTGGTCTTTTGTTTTCTTTCGCTAACGGAGCTCACGAGTTTTCTATTTTGAGTTTTGTGTTGTGAAGTTTTCAAGTTTTGGGTGAATTCTTTTGATGGATCATGGAACAAGGAGTGGCAAGAGCCTAAGCTTGGGGATGCCCATGGCACCCCCAAGATAATCCAAGGACACCAAAAAGTCAAAGCTTGGGGATGCCCCGGAAGGCATCCCCTCTTTCGTCCACTTCCATCGGTAATTTACTTGGAGCTATATTTTTATTCACCAACATGATATGTGTTTTGCTTGGAGCGTCTTGTATTATTTGTGTCTTTGTGTCTTAGTATGCCACAATCATCCTTGCTGTACACACCTTTTGAGAGAGCCATACATGAATTAAAATTTGATAGAATACTCTATGTGCTTCACTTATATCTTTTGAGCTAAGTAGTTTTGCTCTATGTGCTTCACTTATATCTTTTGAGCTAAGTAGTTTTGCTCTATGTGCTTCACTTATATCTTTTGAGCTAGATAATTTTGCTCTATGTGCTTCACTTAGATCTTTTAGAGCACGGTGGTGGATTTGTTTTAAAGAAACTATTGATCTCTCATGGTTCAGTTAAATTATTTTGAGAGTCTCTTAATAGCATGGTAATTTGCTTAATAACAATATGCTTGGTATTCAAGACTTGTGAAAATTTCTTTTGAGTGTGTTGAATACTAAGAAAAGATTGAAGCATGATAATTGTCTTGGGATATGGAGGTGATAATATTAAAGTCATGCTAGTTGAGTAGTTGTGAATTTAAAGAATACTTGTGTTAAAGTTTGTGATTCCCGTAGCATGCACGTATGGTGAACCGTTATGTAACGAAGTCGGAGCATGATTTATTTATTGATTGTCTTCCTTATGAGTGGCGGTCGGGGACGAGCAATGGTCTTTTCCTACCAATCTATCCCCCTAGGAGCATGCGCGTAATACTTTGCTTTGATAACTTCTAGATTTTTGCAATAAGTATATGAGTTCTTTATGACTAATGTTGAGTCCATGGATTATACGCACTCTCACCCTTCCACCTTTGCTAGCCTCTCTAATACCACGCACCTTTCGCCGGTATTATACACCTACCATATACCTTCCTCAAAATAGCCACCATACCTACCTATTATGGCATTTCCATAGCCATTCCGAGATATATTGACATGCAACTTCCCACCATCTAGTTCATCATGACACATTCATCATTGTCATATTGCTTAGCATGATCATGTAGTTGACATAGTATTTTTGGCAAAGCCACCGTTCATAATTTCTTCATACTTGTCACTCTTGATTCATTGCATATCCCGGTACACCGCCGGAGGCATCTATATAGAGTCATACTTTGTTTTAGAATCGAGTTGTAATCATTGAGTTGTAAATAAATAAAAGTGTGATGATCATCATTCAATAGAGCATTGTCCCAATAATAAAAAAAGAGAAAGGCCAAAGAAAAAAAGAAGGCCCAAAACAAAAATAAAAAAATAAAAAGGGGCAATGCTACTATCCTTTTTTTCCACACTTGTGCTTCAAAGTAGCACCATGATATAGCGAGTCTCATATATTGTGCTTCAAAGTAGCACCATGTTCTTCATATAGAGAGTCTCATATGTTGTCACTTTCATATACTAGTGTGAATTTTACATTACAGAACTTGGCTTGTATATTCCAATATACGGGATTCCTCAAATTGCCCTAGGTCTTCGTGAGCAAGCAAGTTGGATGCACACCCACTAGTTTCTTTTGTTGAGCTTTCATACATTTATAGCTCTAGTGCATCCGTTGCATGGCAATCCCTACTCACTCACATTGATATCTATTGATGGGCATCTCCATAGCCCGTTGATAAGCCTAGTTGATGTGAGACTATCTTGCCCTCCTTTTTGTCTTCTCCACAACCACCATTCTATTCCACCTATAGTGCTATATCCATGGCTCACGCTCATGTATTGCATGAAGATTGAAAAAGTTTTGAAAAAGTTAGAGTATGAAACAATTGCTTGGCTTGTCATCGGGGTTGTGCATGATTTGAATACTTTGTGTGGTGAAGATGGAGCATAGCCAGACTATATGATTTTGTAGGGATAACTTTCTTTGGCCATGTTATTTTGAGAAGACATAATTGCTTTGTTAGTATGCTTGAAGTATTATTATTTTTATGTCAATATAAACGTTTGTCTTGAATCTTTCTAATCTGAATATTCATACCACAATTAAGAAGATTTGCATTGAAATTATGCCAAGTAGCACTCCACATCAAAAATTCTCTTTTTATCATTTACCTACTCGAGGACGAGCAGGAATTAAGCTTGGGGATGCCTGATACGTCTCCAACGTATCTATAATTTTTGATTGCTCCATGCTATATTATCTACTGTTTTGGACTATATTGGGCTTTATTTTCCACTTTTAGATTATTTTTGGGACTAACCTATTAACCGGAGGCCCAACCCAGAATTGCTGTTTTTTTGCCTATTTCAGTCTTTCGAAGAAACGGAATATCAAACGGAGTCCAAACGGAATAAAATCTTCGGGAACGTGATTTTCTCATCGAACGTGATCGAGGAGACTTGGACCCTGCTCCAAGGAACAAAAGAGGCGGTCACGAGGGTGGGGGGCGCCCCCTGCCTTGTGGGCCCCTCGTTGCTCCTCCGGCGTACTTCTTCCTCCTATATATACACATGTACCCCCAAACGATCAGAACAGGAGCCAAAAACCTAATTCCACCGCCGCAACTTTCTGTATCCACGAGATCCCATCTTGGGGCCTGTTCCGGAGCTCCGCCGGAAGAGGGCCGTCATCACGGAGGGCTTCTACATCATCCTAGACCCTCCGATGAAGTGTGAGTAGTTTACCTCAGACCTTCGGGTCCATAGTTAGTAGCTAGATGGCTTCTTCTCTCTCTTTGAATCTCAATACAAAGTTCTCCCCCTCTCTTGTGGAGATCTATTCGATGTAATCTTCTTTTTGCGGTGTGTTTGTTGAGACCGATGAATTGTGGGTTTATGATCAAGTCTATCTATGAATAATATTTGAATCTTCTCTGAATTCTTTTATGTATGATTGGTTATCTTTGCAAGTCTCTTCGAATTATCCGTTTGGTTTGGCCAACTAGATTGGTAGTTCTTGCGATGGGAGAAGTGCTTAGCTTTGGGTTCGATCTTGCGGTGTCCTTACCCAGTGACAGAAGGGGCAGCAAGGCACGTATTTTATCGTTGCCATCGAGGATAACAAGATGGGGTTTATTTCATATTGCATGAATTTATCTCTCTACATCATGTAATCTTGCTTAAGGCGTTACTCTGTTTTTAACTTAATACTCTAGATGCATGCTGGATAGCGGTCGATGAGTGGAGTAATAGTAGTAGATGCAGAATCATTTCGATCTACTTGTAACGGACGTGATGCCTATATACATGATCATGCCTAGATATTCTCATAACTATGCTCAATTCTGTCAATTGCTCAACAGTAATTTGTTCACCCACCGTAGAATACGTATGCTCTTGAGAGAAGCCACTAGTGAAACCTATGGCCCCCGGGTCTATCCTCATCATATCAGTCTCCATCACTTTAATCTTGCTTTGCTTTTTACTTTGCTTTTACTTTTTACATTGCATCTTTATACCAAAAATACCAAAAATATTATATCTATCAGATCTCACTCTCGTAAGTGACCGTGAAGGGATTGACAACCCCTAATCGCGTTGGTTGCGAGTAGCTATTGCTTTGTGCAGGTACGAGGGACTTGAGCGTGCGCTCCTACTGGATTGATACCTTGGTTCTCAAAAACTGAGGGAAATACTTACGCTACTCTGCTGCATCATCCCTTCCTCTTCGGGGAAAACCAACGCAAGCTCAAGACGTAGCAGAGATCAAGGTGTCGCGTCGGTGATGATGGTGATCATGACGGTGCTTTGGAGATGGAGATCAAAGGCACAAGATGATGATGGCCATATCATATCACTTATATTGATTGCATGTGATGTTTATCCTTTATGCATCTTATTCTGCTTTGTTTGACGGTAGCATTATAAGATGATCTCTCACTAAATTTCAAGGTAAAAGTGTTGTCCCTGAGTATGTTGTAAGTGCATCTAGTGCCCCTTAGTGATTTTGGTGTATTGAAGACTTATAGGTTAAGGGACTAATGTGTTTTTAAGTGTACATAGGTCTATAAGTCTATGAGGAGTTTGATATTTACAGAGAAAGTCGACCCCTAAAATGAAGTTCTTCGACTGAAGCCTTTGGATTTCTGAAGACTTTCTGAAGACTTTGAAAGTGAAGAAATTGGTGTAATCCTGAAGACTTGGTATTCATCTGAGGAACATGAAGCGTGAAGACTTTTGTTTTCATAGTTTCATTTTCTCTTTCTTGAGTCATAGGAAACACCGTACTGTTAAAGGGGGTTGAGGAAATACTAAGGAAAATTTTCCATGTGATGCTCAACTCAAAATCCTACACCTACCAATCCCTTCGAGTGAAGCCATTGGAAATCTCATACAGTTCAGTCATATCCTTCAGTGACAGAGACGAAGTTCTTCTGGTCTCTGAGGAATTTGTTCTGACTGAGGAGTTAGGAATTCTCCAGTGTGGATTACCTACATAGTGAGGAACATGATAGCCCTAAGGAATTTGATACTCAAATTTCCAACCGTTGTTGTGCCCTGTGCCAGTTGTCCCAAAATATCTACCCACCTAACGGTCATATCATTGAAGGGCATTTATGTCTTATCATGTCAGGATGCTCCCTAGGCTATAAATAGCCGCCCCCTACAACCACTAGCTGGTTGGCTGCTCCGAGAGAAACTGACACTTGTCATTTGAGAGCATCGCATCCTCCGAGGACTTTCAGCGAAAATCATCAAGTGAGGAAAACCCAAACCCAAACACCTAAAAACCCCAAGTGATTGAGCATCACTGAAGAGATTGATCCTGCATGGATCCGACGCTTGTTACCTTTGAAGACTGTGCTTCTTCCAGACGGTTAGGCATCAAGGTCTAGAGCATCCAAGAGGAATTGTGGATCACCGAGTCACCAAGTTTGTGAAGGTTCGGAAATCACCTGAAGACTTACCATGAGTGATTGGGCGAGGTCTGTGTGACCTTGGCTCAAGGAGAATACGGTGAGGACTGTGTGTTCGGGACTGTGTGTCCTCAGGTTTAAATACCTAGCCGCTCCAACCAGACATACAACTAAGACAGCAGTTGGAACTGGTCTACCAAATCATTTACTTCACCAAGCTCACTGGTTCTATTTCCTCAACTCTTTCATTTCCTCATAACTATGTTGAGTGCTTGTTCGTATTTGTGTTTGAAGACTTCGACTGAAGACTTTCTCAATTTCCTCAATTCAATTTCTTCAGCCTGTTTGTCTTAATCCTGTGTTATCCTGTGTTTACGCTTTCTGTACTCTATGCTTGTTTTCATTTCATCATGATGACTAAGCTTGTGCTCTGTTATGTTTACTTTTGAGTACTTATTCCGCTGCTAGTAGTTATTCCCTAAGGAATTTCCTCACCTGCAAATTCCTCAGTGAAGAATTCATAAAAATCGCCTATTCACCCCCCCTCTAGTCGATATAACGCACTTTCAATTGGTATCAGAGCAAGGTACTCCCTTGTTCTGTGTGATTTTGGTTTAACCGCCTGGAGTTTCAGTTATGTCGATCGCAGGTATGATCAAGGTCTCTGCTGGGTGTCCTACCTTCGATGGGACGGACTACCCCTACTGGAAGAATAAGATGCGAATGCATCTTGAGGTAACTGATAACGATCTCTGGTATGTTCTGGAAAATGGTGTTCCCTCAGTCACACCTTCTCTGAATGCTACTGATGTGAAGAGATTCAAGCAACTCGACTCTTAAGAGAAGAATATCATATGTGGCCATCTGAGCAAAGGACAGTATGGAAGAGTGAGTGCGTTGGAAACTGCTAAACTCATCTGGGATAGGTTGTCCAAGGTCAATGAAGGAGTCTCAACAAAGCGTGACTCACGAGTTGATGTTCTTCGCAATCTCTTCAACCGCTTCAAAGGACTCGAAAATGAAAATGTTCAACAAACCTTCGATCGCCTCACTGACATCTCAAATGAGCTTCAAGCACTTGGTGCCACTGACATCACCGACCATGAGGTGGTGAAGAAATTGCTGAGATCGCTTGATTCCTTATTTGACACTCTAGCATTGATGATACAAGAACGTGCTGATTACAAGTCACTTGATCCCTCTGATATCCTCGAGAGGCTAAATACTTATGAGTTCCAGCTTGCTGAGAAGAGAGATCTCTATGGTTCAAGCTGTGGCAGATCACGTGCCTTGAAGGTCAAGGCAGTGTCTGAATTTGAAGATGAAGATTCTGGTAGTAGCCTTGGTGATCCTGAAGAACTGAGCCATGAGCTAGCACTGCTCGTGAAGAAATTCCAGAAATTCTCAAGACGTGGTCGCTTTGGAAAATCCTCAAGGAGCAATTATTCCTCATCCAATGACTACAAGAAGAGGCTTTATCACAAATGCAAGAAACCTGGACACTACATTCAAGATTGTCCTTAGTGGGAAAAGGAATCAAAGAAGAAGAAATACAAGGATTACAGTTCTGATGACGCGAAGAAAAAGAAGAAATCCTCAAAATCTTCATCATCAAAATCCTCGAAGTCTTCATCTTACAAGAAGAGCAGCTCGAAGAAGGCTCAGGCATTCATTAGCAAGGAAATGGACTCTGAGGCTGAATCTGAGGAACATGAGGAAGAGGAGGCATCTAAGGAGTCTGATTCTGGTGTGGCGAGCCTGGCTCTCGCTACTGCTTTTGTCAGCAAGTCCATCTTCAACTCTGAAGAAAATGGCTTCACCAACATGGCTGATGGACACCATGATGACTACGCTCCCACCTATTGCTTCATGGCAAAAGGTGCCAAGGTACTCAAATACCCCTCCTCTGAATCAAGTGAGAATGAATCCGATGAAAACCTCAAACCCAGCTACTCCAAACTTGCTAATATTGCTGTAAAACAACAAAAGGCTTTTGAAAAGGTTCAAAACATGCTTGACAAAAGTGATGATATGTTGGGTGAAGAAATGGATCGCACTAAAACCTTGACTGAAAATCTTCAGAGACTTCAGTCTAGGTTTGACAACCTTCAAGGTCATCATAACACTCCCTTATCTGATCATGAGAAGCTTTCATATGAATTTCTTCAAAGAAAGCAAGATCTTGAAAAGCTAAGAGTGAGTTATGAAGATCTTCAGAAGGAACGTGATTCATTACTTGCTCAACAAATCAGCGCTTCTCAGGAAGAATTTTTTCCTCCATGCTTGAAGTGCATTGAACGTGAATCTGCTAATTCTTCACCTGAATGTTCAAATGTTGCTAATGTTTCAAATTCTTCACCTGCCTCTGCTATCACTAATTCATCCTCTGAGGACATTGTTAGTATCACTGACGATGCAGGGTTGAAGGAATTGTACATGACAGGCATGTACAAAAGCCTCAAAGGGCATCAGACTCTTTGTGATGTGCTTAAAAAGCAGATCCTCAACAGGAACCCTAGGAAAGAGGGTATTGCCTTTGAGAGGAAACTCAATGCTGATGGTACATATTGGAAGCCTGAGCAGTACCCCAAAACCTCATGGGTTGCTGCAAAGGGACCTCCAGTTGATCCATCTAACTTATCTGGCTTTGCCTGTGAATCTCCTCGTTCTGATGATGAGTCATTTGACTCCAACTATAAACTGTTCAAAAATCACAATGGTGAAATATTTGCTAGATATGTTGGCACTAACTGCAGGAACGGTCCTCCAATGAAGAAAATCTGGGTTCGCAAAAGGTGCCTTGGAAGTCTTCACGTGAATGTCCTCGGGACACCACCTATGAAGAATAGGAACCCCAGATCAAATTCTTCATATGGACCAAATTCCTCAAAAGGGTCAAAGTCCTCATATGAATATCATCGTGCTAACAACTCTGTTTCGCAGGGAAGAGCTAAGGGCTATGAATATGAGCATTATTCTTCTAATCATTATGTTTATAAGTCCTCGAAGAATTTCTCTGCTTATTCATATGCTTATCCTAACCCCTCTTATGTGAAACAAAATGGACTGGCTTCCATGCCACCTTTCTCGTATGGAGCTCGCAGAGTGATGAACTCTTTGCCACCCCTTCAGATGTGGGTGGTGAAGAAAAGAACTAATCTCTTCTGCAAGTCAGGTCTCCAGACGTACGTAATTGTCTAAAGAATTTGCTGGAGACCTGAATGTGCCAGAAAGGACGCAGGCTAATCATGAAGAAATGAACTTTCATTTCTCACGTCCTCATACTGCTTTATCTGTTCTCTTGCTTGATGAAATTGATCTGATGAATTGATGTCATATTCTTCACTGATGAAGTATATGAGTTCGTAAGTTGCACTAATTCATCCGCATGATGATCAACCCAAAGCCACTGAGTGGGTCCTCGATAGTGGATGTACAAATCACATGACTGGTGACAAGAATCTATTGATGGATGCTCCCTTATCACCATCACATCTGAAGCATATCATCTTTGCTGACAAAGGCAAACGTCAGGTATTGGGTCTAGGTAAGGTTGCGATCACAAAGGATCGACACATGGACAAAGTCATGCTTGTAGAGTCCTTAGGATACAACCTCATGTCTGTCTCAATGCTTTGCGATCTTGATATGGTTGTTGTCTTTGGCAAGTACCATTGTGTTGTGCTTATGGAAGCTAACAATTCCAAAGTCTTCAAAGGCTTTAGGAGAGGAGACTTGTATATTGTTGATTTCTCTACAGGACCACAACCAACCGTGTGTTTACTTGCAAAAGCTTCAGAAGGCTGGCTCTGGCATCGATGACTTGGTCATGCAGGCATGAGGAATTTGCACACGCTTGCGAAGAAGAAACATGTCATTGGCATTGAGAATGTCAAATTCCTCAAGGATCACTCATGCGGAGCCTGTGAAGCTAGAAAGATGACCAAGGCCAAGCATCCAGCGAAGACAATCATGACTACCACTCAACCATTTGAATTGCTTCATATGGATCTTTTTGGCCCTAGTCATTATTCTGCTATTACAAATGATCCATCTCTATATGGCTTTGTTATTGTTGATGATTACTCTCGTTACACATGGTTACACATTGTCACTTACAAACATGAAGTGCAGGAAGTCTTCAAACGATTTTATTCGAGGGCTTCAACCAACTTTGGTGTGAAGATCAAGCACACCAGAAGTGACAATGGAACAGAGTTCAAGAATTCTGGTCTTGATGTAACGCCCCGGACACACCCGCCGGTGGTTGTTACTCCTGGCGGGATCTAGACTGGCCCCATAGATCAATACTAGTCTTTTCTGCGCACTTTGTCCTCACTCATGCGCACCCGGGAGCAACTTCCCGGTCGGTCATCCATCCTGACACTACTCCAAGCTGAGCACGCTTAACTTTGGAGTTCTGTCCAAATGGGCTCCCAGAAAAGAAGGAATTCCTTATTGATATGAGTAGTCTATCATCCCTAACAAGCCAGGCCATCACATACACCCCACTCAGAGGAACTGACGTCCTCGTCGGGCCACACGAACGTTCCCTCTTGACACATACGTATGTGCATCCAGTCTGGTACATGTACCATGCCGTGTGCCACGACGGGTCATAAACGTCATGAACAACAGGACCGTGCACCTGTCCGCAAACATCCGTGTAACCGCAAGGGTCGGCTCTGATACCAACTTGTAATGCCCCGGACACACCCGCCGGTGGTCGTTACTCCTGGCGGGATCTAGACTGGCCCCACAAATCAATACTAGTCTTTTATGCGCACTTTGTCCTCACTCATGCGCACCCGGGAGCAACTTCCCGGTCGGTCACCCATCCTGACACTACTCCAAGCTGAGCATGCTTAACTTTGGAGTTCTGTCCGAATGGGCTCCCGGAAAAGAAGGAATTCCTTATTGATATGAGTAGTTTATCATCCTTAATAAGCCAGGCCATCACACTTGATGACTATCTTGATGAACTTGGTATCACTCATGAGTTATCTGCTCCTTATACTCCTCAGCAGAATGGCATCGTGGAGCGCAAGAACAGAACTCTTGTTGAGATGGCTCACACTATGCTTGATAAATACAAGACACCTCGTCGTTTCTAGATTGATGCAATTGATACTGCGTGCCACATCATCAACAGAGTATATCTTCACAAATTCTTCGAAGAGACCGCCTGTGAACTCCTAACTGACAAGAAACCCAATGTAAGTTATTTCAAAGTCTTCGGTGCTAAATGTTGGATTAGAGATCCTCATCACAACTCAAAATTTGCACCGAAAGCACATGAAGGTTTTATGCTTGGTTATGGAAAGGACTCGCACACCTACAGAGTCTTCAACAACGTTCTTCACAAGGTTTTTGAAACTATAGATGTGCGGTTCGATGAAACTAATGGCTCGCAAAGAGAGCACCTACCTTCCGTGATAGATGAACCAGCACCTGAGGAAACTATCAAGTTCAAGGCTACTGAGGATGTCATTCCTACTGAAGAATCTGTAGAAGAATTCATTCCAGAACATGAAAAACGTTGAGCTAATGCACCTGAAGAAAATACTAAAGAAAATGGTGCTAAAGAAAATGCTGATCAAATTCCTCAACGACAACCAGCTCATCCTCGCATTGCAAAAGAAGTGCAAGTTGAAAAGATCATCAATGACATTGAAGCGCCAGGTCCTCTCACACGCTCAAAAGCTTCACATTTATCTAACTTTTGTGGGCACTATGCTTTTGTCTCTATCACAGAGCCACTAAGGTAGATGAAGCATTTCTGGAGCCTGAGTGGATTCAGGCCATGCAAGAATAATTACATCAGTTCAAGCTCAACAACGTCTAGGAACTGGTCAAACGTCCAGATCCTCGCAAGCACAATATCATTGGCACAAAATGGATCTATCGCAACAAGCAAGACGAAAATGGCTTTGTGGTAAGGAATAAGGCACGTCTTGTAGCTCAAGGCTACACACTGGTTGAAGGAATTGATTTCGATGAAACTTTTGCACTTGTTGCTAGACTTGAGGCTATTCGCATATTACTTGCTTATGCTAACCATCATGATATCACTCTATATCAAATGGATGTGAAAAGTGCATTCCTCAATGGTAAGCTTGAGGAAGAAGTATATGTTGCTCAACCCCCAGGTTTTGAAGATCCAAAGCATCCTGACAAAGTCTTCAGACTCAATAAGGCCCTCTATGGCCTCAAGCAGGCTCCACGGGCGTGGTATGATACTTTGAAGGAATTCCTTATGAAGAAAGGCTTCAAACCCGATTCACTCGACCCTACTCTTTCACTAAATCTTATGATGGTGAATTGTTTGTGTGCCAAATATATGTTGATGATATTATCTTTGGCTGTACTAACCAATGTTATAGTGATGAATTTGCCTATATGATGAGTGAAGAATATCAAATGTCTATGATGGGAGAATTGAAATTCTTCTTAGGTCTTCAAATTCGTCAACAACACAATGACATATTCATATCTCAGGAGAAATACCTCAAGGATGTACTGAGGAAATTCGGCATGCAAGATTGCAAAGGCGTCAAAATTCCTATGCCCACAAATGGCCATCTGTGCACTGATGAAAATGGTATCGACTTCGATCATAAGGTATACCGCTCCATGATTGATTCTTTATTGTACTTATGTGCATCTAGGCCAGATATTATGCTTAGTGTTTGCATGTGTGCCCGATTTCAAGCTACACCGAAGGAATCACACCATAAGGCTGTGAAGCATATTCTTTGATATTTAGCTCACACACCCACACTTGGATTATGGTACCCCAAGGGCTCGGCTTTTGATCTCATTGGATATTCTGACTCTGACTATGCTGGTGATCGTGTGGACCGCAAATCAACATCTGGTACATGTCATTTCCTCGGACGATCTTTGGTCTGTTGGTCCTCGAAGAAACAGAACTGTGTATCACTATCTACTGCTGAAGCTGAGTACATTGCCGCTGGTTCGTGCTGTGCTCAATTGCTATGGATGAAGCAAACTCTCAAGGACTAGGCATCAACATGAAGAATGTGCCTCTCTACTGTGACAATGAGAGTGCCATCAAGATTGCTCACAAACCAGTTCAGCACTCGAAGACAAAGCACATTCAGATTCGTCATCATTTTCTTCGTGATCATGTGTTGAAGGGCGGCATTTCTATTAAGCATGTGAAGACTGAAGAACAACTAGCCGATATCTTCACAAAGCCCTTGGATGAGAAGAGATTTAGCAAGTTGCGGTGTGAGCTAAATATCTTAGAATCTTCGAATGTTCTTTGAAAGGGACACTCATCCTAACACTTATGCAAAATTGATGACTTAGATGTGCAACACATGAAGAAACGTTTTTCTTCAATCAATGAAGAAGAACACTCTAAGTGTGAAGAAATTAACGAAGAATTTGATTCTCAGAACCCTACGACAATTGTATGTGGTGTCTGAAATCATCATTCTTATACGGTGGGTCACGCCACCACCAAAAAGTTGAAAATCCTCAATTTGAGTTTTTTTTGAAATTCATCGGTTGTTCAAATTCTTCAACTTTGCATTGTCTTCATTGTTTCCGTCATTTTTTTCATTGGCTATATATATGTGTGTTTATGTCCTCTACACCATTCACTTATGGCTATTTCTTCAAGTTGGTTTTTCTCCTAAGTGAATGTGATCGGACCCTTCCCCCTCTATGCTATACTCAACCTAATCTGTTCACAAATTCTTCATGTGCGTTCTAATTGAAACTCGTTCAAAGTCTTCACTGTGTCCTTGTCAGCTAAAGAAATTGCGAACGGAACTTTAAAACCTATCTTATCCAAATTTTCGGCTTTGCCGCTCAAACCGTTCCGCATCCCACGATATACTTATCCTTTCACCCACGATCGCACACGATCTCCACCTCTCAGTACGTGGGTGACACATGTCAAGCGAATGAGAAGGGTCAGGGGCACGTTCGTCCAATTTCTTCGGGCGAACAGTTTTCACCATGGCTATAAATACTCCCCTTCCCCTTCCTCATTTCCTTTACTCCGCTCGACCTCTCTCCAGCTCGAGCTTCGCAAACCCTAGCGCCGTCACTACATCATCATCGCCGGTGAGGAAAAGCTTCACTGCCTCGACCTCATCATCGTCGTACTCGCGCCTGCTGAGGAAATCTTCACTCCGCCGCCGCCGTAGCTTTCTTCCTCCGCCAAGTTAGGGCATGGAAGATCTGCACTGACGAACTTCACATCTGCACATTCCAGTTCGTCGTGTTCTTCATCCAGGGTAATAAAAGGTTACTTTTACTGCCCTCCTTGATTCAAACGATTTCTATAAAATCCTCAAAGGTGTTTTTCTTCATACCTTCACACACTAAAACACCTCACATGTCATCTATTCTTGATTCGTTTCTCTAAGCTATGTTTTTCTTCAAGATTCCTCAAATGTGTGGATTTTAGATCTATACATCTCTGGAACCTAAGACAAAGAACGCTTACTGAAATTCTTCAAGACTCATCTGGTCAAATTCCTCAAACTTGTTCTTTATAAAAACCTTCTAAGAACGCATATGACCTCTCCAAATTCTTCTCAACTATACTCTGTTCACAGGTACTCATGTCAGCTGCTGAATCACTAGGTTCTCATCAAATTAACTCATTTGCAGCGTTCCTCGAAGAAAAGTTGCATACCTCTTCAGAGAATTCAATTGTTCAAATTCCTCAACTGAAGAAAATGGCTGATGGTAAGAAGCCACTGAAAAGAGGAAAGAGGCCTGAGGTCAACACTGCCTTTGAAATCCCTAAGGACATCTATGCTGGGTACTGCACACCCCCTGAGGAAGATAAAAATCAGCACAAGGTGCGCATTCAAAAGATTGAGAGGAGATGGGCAAAAGAGTGGAGGGAGTACAGATATGTCACTCCCAAGTATATGAAGAAATTTGCTCTAAATCCTCCATGCCCAAGACCTCCATTGACACATGGCCAAATAGCTGATCCACTAGCCTCAAGCGTGGTGAGGATTATCCTGATGAATGGGCCATGCACCAGGCCAAGTTGGCCAAACAAGCAAAAGATGCAGTGAGGAAATTCAACGAAGACTCTGCTGCCGCTCCTGCTGTTGAGGCCTCTGTAAAGCCGAAGAAGGCCATGCCAAAGAAGCCTGCTCACAAGCCCAGTGCTTCACCAGTAATGCCCTCACGGCCAAGTTCCTCAGCTATGCCCTCATGGTCAGATTCCTCAAAGCCCTCATGGCCAATTCCTCACGCTGCTCCTGCTTCTACAAAATCCTCCACTCCTTCACTGAAGTCTTCGGCTGCTCCGACCAAATCCTCAGCACCTGTGCATCTCGCCACGTGCCAAAGGACCACAGGAACCTATTCTGAAAAACAATTTACCTATTGAAATATTAGGGGATCCTCCTCCACCCAAGGGTGATCCCGTGTTTGAGCTTAAACCGTTACCTGATACTCTTAAATATGCTTATCTTAATGAGAAAAAGATATATCCTGTTATTATTAGTGCTAACCTTTCAGAGCATGAGGAAGATAGATTATTGAAAACTCTGAAGAAGCACCATGCTGCTACTGGGTATACTCTTGATTATCTTAAGGGCATTAGTCCCACTCTATGTCAACATAAAATTAATTTGGAAGAAGATGCTAAACCAGTTCGTGATCATGAACGACGGCTGAATCCTAAAATGAAAGAAGTGGTAAGAAATGAAATACTAAAGCTCCTTGAGCCAGGTATAATCTATCCCGTTGCTGATAGTCAGTGGGTAAGTCCTGTCCATTGTGTCCCTAAGAAGGGAGGTATTACTGTCGTTCCTAATGATAAAGATGAATTGATTCCTCAAAGAATTATTACAGGTTATAGGATGGTAATTGATTTCCGCAAATTAAATAAGGCAACTAAAAAGGATCATTACCCCTTACCTTTTATTGATCAAATGCTAGAAAGATTATACAAACATACACATTTTTGCTTTCTAGATGGTTATTCTGGTTTCTCTCAAATACCCGTGTCAGCCAAAGATCAATCAAATACTACTTTTACATGCCCTTTTGTTACTTTTGCTTATAGACGTATGCCTTTTGGTTTATGTAATGCACCTGCTACCTTTCAAAGATGCATGATGGCTATATTCTCTGACTTTTGTGAAAAGACTTGTGAGGTTTTCATGGACGACTTCTCCGTCTATGGATCTTCTTTTGATGATTGCTTGAGCAACCTTGATCGAGTTTTGCAAAGATGTGAAGAAACTAATCTTGTATTGAATTGGGAAAGTGCCACTTTATGGTTAATGAAGGTATTGTCTTGGGGCACAAAGTTTCTGAAAGAGGTATTGAAGTTGATAAAGCCAAGGTTGATGCTATTGAAAAGATGCCATGTCCCCAGGACATCAAAGGTATAAGAAGTTTCCTTGATCATGCCGGATTTTATAGGAGGTTCATTAAGGACTTCTCAAAAATTTCTCGGCCTCTAACTAATCTATTATAAAAAGATATACCGTTTGTTTTTGATGATGATTGTGTAGAAGCATTTGAAATACTTAAGAAAGCATTGATTTCTGCACCTATTGTTCAGCCACCTGATTGGAATTTACCCTTTGAAATTATGTGCGATGCTAGTGATTATGCTGTAGGTGCTGTTCTAGGACAAAGAGTTGATAAGAAATTAAATGTTATTCAATATGCTAGTAAAACCCTAGACAATGCCCAAAGAAATTATGCTACCACTGAAAAAGAATTCTTAGCAGTTGTATTTGCTTGTGATAAGTTCAGACCTTATATTGTTGATTGTAAAGTAACTATTCACACTGATCACGCTGATATTAAATATCTCATGGAAAAGAAAGATGCTAAACCTAGACTTATTAGATGCGTTCTCTTTCTACAAGAATTTGATTTATATATTGTTGATAGAAAAGGAGCTGAGAACCCCGTTGCAGACAACTTGTCTAGGTTAGAAAATGTGCTTGTTAAGCCACTTCCTATTGATGATAGCTTTCCAGATGAGCAATTAAATGTCATAAATGCTTCTCATACTGCTCCATGGTATGTTGATTATGCGAATTACATTGTTGCTAAGTTTATACCACCTAGTTTCACATACCAGCAAAAGAAAAAGTTCTTCTATGATTTGAGGCAATACTTTTGGGATGACCCACATCTTTATAAAGAAGGAGTAGATGGTGTTATTAGACGTTGTGTACCTGAGCATGAACAAGAACAAATCCTACGCAAGTGTCACTCTGAAGCTTATGGAGGACACCATGCTGGAGATAGAACTGCACATAAGGTATTGCAATCTGGTTTTTATTGGCCTACTCTCTTCAAGGATGCCCGTAAGTTTGTCTTATCTTGTGATGGATGTCAAAGAATTGGTAATATTAGTAGACGTCAAGAAATGCCTATGAACTATTCACTCGTTATTGAACCATTTGATGTTTGGGGCTTTGACTATATGGGACCCTTTCCTTCCTCTAATGGATATACACATATTTTAGTTGCTGTTGATTACGTTACTAAGTGGGTAGAAGCTATTCCAACTAGTAGTGCTGATCATAAAACTTCTATTAAAATGCTTAAAGAAGTTATTTTTCCAAGATTTGGAGTCCCTAGATACTTAATGACTGATGGTGGTTCACATTTTATTCATGATGCTTTCCGTAAAATGCTTGTAAAGTATGATGTTAATCATAGAATTGCATCTCCTTATCACCCACAGTCTAGTGGTCAAGTAGAATGGAGTAATAGAGAGCTCAAAGTAATTTTGCAAAAGACTGTTAATAGATCTAGAAAAAATTGGTCCAAGAAACTTGATGATGCATTATGGGCCTAAAAAACTGCATATAAAAACCCTATGGGTATGTCTCCGTATAAAATGGTTTATGGAAAAGCATGTCACTTACCTCTCGAACTAGAACATAAGGCATATTGGGCTATTAAAGAACTCAATTATGATTTCAAACTTGCCGGTGAGAAGAGGTTATTTGATATTAGCTCACTTGATGAATGGAGAACCCAAGCTTATGAAAATGCCAAGTTGTTTAAAGAAAAAGTTAAAAGATAGCATGACAAAAGGATACAAAAGCGTGAGTTTAATGTAGGTGATTATGTATTGCTATACAACTCTCGTTTAAGATTTTTTGCAGGAAAACTTCTCTCTAAATGGGAAGGTCCTTACGTTATCGAGGAGGTCTATCATTCCGGTGCCATAAAAATCAACAACTTCGAAGGCACAAATCCGAAGGTGGTGAACGGTCAAAGAATCAAACATTATATCTCAGGTAATCCCATAAATGTTGAAACCAATATTATTGAAACCGTAACCTCGGAGGAATACATAAGGGACACTTTCCGGAACGTTTCAGACTCCGAAAAGGAATAGGTATGTGGTACGGTAAGTAAACCGACTCCAAAACAGTTTTTAAGGCAATATTTCTCCGTTTTGGAATATTTAGAAAAATAGAAAAATAAGAAGCAGTCCGGGAAGGACACGAGGGCTCCACGAGGGTGGAGGGCGCGCCCTACCCTACTGGGCGCGCCCCCCAACCTCGTGGGCACCTCGTGTGCTCTCCGGACTCCATTTTCGTACACGACACGTATTTTGGTCGGTAAAAATTCATTATATAATCTCCTGGGGGTTTTGACTCCTGTATCACGCAAAAATATCCTGTCTTTGTTTCGAGCTATTTTCTGTCAGGGTTGTCAATGTCGGGCACTATGTCGTCTCCCTCCTCCTCCAACCATGAGGGCAACGATGCTTGGCTAATGAAAATAGAGCCGAAGAGAGAAGAACCCATGGAGATCAGCAAGGATGAAGGGATCAAGAAGGCAATGGAGGACCAAGTTCCAGCAACAACAAACATCCTTCAACTTGATCACAATCTTCTTACCCCAACTGAGATCGAAGCTTTCGAGATGATTGAGTTAGCTCGTATACAAAATATGTATCTCACACGTGAAAATATTTTGTTGAAGGAGCATATCATTGCACTCAAAGGCATTATCCGCAAGTTAGAAGACCTCCTACGCTCGATGTGTGACTATCCATCATCAGCAACTCCACCATCTTCACCAACAAGAAGAATTGAGTATCTGGTATGGGCACTCCACTTGGCAACTGCCAAGCTTGGGGGAGTGCCCCGGTATCGTATCGCCATCACTTTTATCTTTACCATTTTTCTTAGTTCGATCCTTTTGGTAATATCATGATCTAGTAGAATAAAAGTTCTTAGTATGATCTAGCTATGAGTTTTGCTTTATTATCCTTCTAGGTAATCGAGTGCGTGAGCTATATATAATAAAGATTAGTGTTGAGTCAAGGGCTTGATTATTTTGCCATGATCCTAAGTGAATAAAAGAAAAGAGAAAGAAATAAAAAGAAACAAAGAGATCATATGGATTTTATGGAGAGTAATGAGCTCACATAGAAAAAAGTATGATGAATAAAAGTTGTTGAGAGTTGACAAACATAGTTTTGGTCATCGTTGCAATTAATAGGAAGTAATAAAGAAAGAGAGGTCTTCACATATAAATATACTATCTTGGACATCTTTTATGATTGTGAGCACTCATTAAAATATGACATGCTAAAGAATTGACGTTGGACAAGGAAGACAACGTAATGGGTTATGTTTTCTTACATCCGAGATAAATTATATTGTCTTGGATCCTCCAACATGTTGAGCTTGCCTTTTCCCCCTCATGCTAGCCAAATTCATCGCACCAAGTACAGATACTATTTGTGCTTCCAAATACCCTTAAACCAGTCTTGCCATGAGAGTCCACTACACCTACCTATGGATTGAGTAAGATCCTCCAAGTAAGTTGTCATCGGTGCAAGTAATAAAAATTGCTCTCTAAATATGTATGACTTATTAGTTTGGGAGAAAATAAGCTTTATACAATCGTGTGATATGGAAGAAATAAAAGCGACAGACTGCATAATAAAGGTCCATATCGCAAGTGGCAATATAAAGTGACGGTTTTTATCCTTTGGCAATCACAGTATGTTGGAAAGATTCCGGTATACATGGCTAATTGAATGTGAGTTTTCATGAAATATTATTGTTGACATTACCCTTGAGGTAAAACGTTGGGAGGCAAAACTATAAGCCGCTATCTTTCTTTGTGTCTGATTAAAACTCCATACTCATAAGTATTGCGTGAGTGTCGGTAGTTGTGAAATACTATATGATAGTTGATTATGTGGACTTGCTGAAAAGCTCTTATATGTTGACTCTTTCCTATGTTATGATAAATTGCAATTGCTCCAATGACTGAGATTATAGTTTGTTAGTTTTCAATGAAGTTTACGATTCATACTTGAAATTGTGATTGAATTATTACTCTAGCATAAGAAATCATATGACAAGAATTATATAAGTTGCTATTCTAAGAATTATCATGATGCCCTCATGTCCGTATTTTATTTTTATCGACACCTCTATATCTAAACATGTGGACATATTTTTCGATTTCGACTTTTCTCTTGAGGACAAGAGAGGTCTAAGCTTGGGGGAGTTGATACGTCCATTTTGCATCATGCTTTTATATCGATATTTATTGCATTATGGGCTGTTATTACACATCATGTCACAATACTTATGCCTATTCTCTCTTATTTTACAAGGTTTACATAAAGGGGGAGAATGCCGGCAGCTGGGATTCTGGGCTGGAAAAGGAGCAAATATTAGAGACCTATTCTGCACAGCTCCAAAAGTCCTGAAACTTCACGGAAGACGTTTTCCGAATATATAAAAAATACTAAGTGGAAGAAACTCACCAGGGGGGCCACACCCCCTGGGCGCGCCCCCTACCTCGTGGGCCCCCTGGTGGCCTTCCGGTGACCATCTTATGCTATATGAAGTCTTTGGATGGGAAAAAAAATAAGAAGCCATCTTCTCGGATGAAACTCCGCCGCCACGAGGCAGAACCTTGGCGGAACCAATCTAGGGCTTTGGCGGAGCTGTTCTGCCGGGGAAACTTCCCTCGGAGGGGGAAATCATCGCCATCGTCATCACCAACGCTCCTCTCATTAGGAGAGGGCAATCTCCATCAACATCTTCATCAACACCATCTCCTCTCAAAACCCTAGTTCATCTCTTGTATCCAATTCTTGTCTCCAAGTCCAGGATTGGTGCTAGTAGGTTGCTAGTAGTGTTAATTACTCCTTGTAGTTGATGCTAGTTGGTTTAATTGGTGGAAGATCATATGTTCAGATCCTATATGCATATTAATACCCCTCTAATTATGAACATGTTTATGCTTTGTGAGTAGTTACTTTTGTTCCTGAGGACATGGGAGAAGTCTTGCTATTAGTAGTCATGTGAATTTGGTATTCGTTCGATATTTTGATGAGATGTATGTTGTCTCTCCTCTAGTGGTGTTATGTGAACGTCGACTACATGACACTTCAACATTGTTTGGTCCTAGAGGAAGGCATTGAGGAGTAATAAGTAGATGATGGGTTGCTAGAGTGACAGAAGCTTAAACCCTAGTTTATGCGTTGCTTCGTAAGGGGCTGATTTGGATCCATATGTTTCATGCTATGGTTAGGTTTACCTTAATATTTTTGTTGTAGTTGTGGATGCTTGCAATATGGGTTAATCATATGTGGGGTGCTTGTCCAAGTAAGGGCAGTACCCAAGCACCGGTTCACCCACATACCAGATTATCAAAGTATCGAACGCGAATCATATGAGCGTGATGAAAACTAGCTTGACGATATTCCCATGTGTCCTCGGGAGCGCTTTTCTCTATATAAGAGTTTGTCCAGGCTTGTCCTTTGCTACAAAAAGGATTGGGCCACCTTGCTGCACTTTATTTACTTTTGTTACTTGTTGCTCGCTACTAATTATCCTATCACAAAACTATCTGTTACCACTTATTTCAGTACTTGCAGAGAATACCTTGCTGGAAACCGCTTATCATTTCCTTCTGCTCCTCGTTGGATTCGACACTCTTACTTATCGAAAGGACTACGATAGATCCCCTATACTTGTGGGTCATCACTCCTTCCTTTCGAGCACTTTCATTTCTAGCATCCGCGCAACAAGTATTGCATTTAGGTCTTTAATACGTCCATTTTGCATCATGTTTTCTTACTGTTATTTATAATGTTTTTATCCATAATAATGCTTTTTGGAGTAATTCTAATGCCTTTTCTCTCATAATATGCAAGGTATACACAAAGAGGGAGAACTCCGGCAGCTGGAAATCTGGACCTGGAAAAGCTACGTCAGGCCACCTATTCTGCACAACTCCAAACAAGCTGAAACTTCACGGAGATTTTTTATCAAATATTTGAGGAATATTGGAGCAAATAACTGAAGGAAATATGCCCTAGAGGCAATAATAAAGTTATTTTATTTCCTTATATCATGATAAAAGTTTATTATTCATGCTAGAATTGTATTAACCGGAAACATGATACATGTGTGAATACATATACAAACAGAGTGTCACTAGTATGCCTCTACTTGACTAGCTCGTTGATCAAAGATGGTTATGTTTCCTAGCCATATACATGAGTTTCATTTGATTAACGGGATCACATCATTAGGAGAATGATGTGATTGACTTGACCCATTCCGTTAGCTTAGCACTTGATCGTTTAGTATGTCACTATTGCTTTCTTCATGACTTATACATGTTCCTATGACTATGAGATTATGCAACTCCCGTTTAACGGAGGAACACTTTGTGTGATACCAAACATCACAACGTAACTGGGTGATTATAAAGGTGCTCTACATGTGTCTTCGAAGGTACTTGTTGAGTAGGCGTATTTCGAGATTAGGATTTGTCACTTCGATTGTCGGAGAGGTATCTCTGGGCCCACTCGGTAATGCACATCACTATAAGCCTTGCAAGCATTGTAACTAATGAGTTAGTTGCGGGATGATGTATTACGGAACGAGTAAAGAGACTTGCCGGTAACGAGATTGAACTAGGTATTGAGATACCGACGATCGAATCTCGGGCAAGTAACATACCGATGACAAAGGGAACAACGTATGTTGTTATGCGGTTTGACCGATAAAGATCTTCGTAGAATATGTAGGAGCCAATATGAGCATCCAGGTTCCACTATTGGTTATTGACCGGAGACATGTCTCGGTCATGTCTACATAGTTCTCAAACCCGTAGGGTCCGCACGCTTAAAGTTTGGTGACGATCGGTATTATGAGTCTTTGTGTTTTGATGTACCGAAGGTAGTTCAGAGTCCCGGATATGATCATGGACATGACGAGGAGTCTCTAAATGGTTGATACGTAAATATCGATATATTGGACGACTATGTTCGGACACCGGAAAGGTTCCGGAAGGTTTCAGACATATACCGGAGTACCGGGGGGGGGGGGGGGGGGTACCGGAACCCCCCGTGGGGCTTAATGGGCCTACATGGGCCTTAGTGGAAATAGCGGGCAGCAAGGGGAGTGTGGGGCGCGCTCCCCAAGGCCCAAACCGAATTGGTTTAGGGCAAGGGTGGCCGGCCCCCTCTTTCCTTCTCCTCCTCTCCCTTTCCTTCCCCCTCTCCTACTCCTACTAGGAAAAGGAGGAGTCCTACTCCTAGTGGGAGTAGGACTCCCCCTCTTGGTGTGCCTCTCCCTGGCCGGCCGCCTCCTCCCCTTGCTCCTTTATATACGGGGGCAGGGGGAACCCCATAGACACAACAATTGATCATTGATCTCTTAGCCGTGTGCGGTTCCCCCCTCCACCATAATCCACCTCGATCATATCGTAGTGGTGCTTAGGCGAAGCCCTGCGTCGGTAGCATCATCATCACCGTCACCACGCTGTCGTGCTGACAAAACTCGCCTACAAAGGTTTGCTGGATTGGAGCTCGCGGGACGTTAGCGAGTTGAACGTGTGTATAACTCGAAGGTGCCGTGCGTTCGGTACTTGGATCGGTCGGATCGTGAAGACGTACGACTACATCAACCGCGTTGTGCTAACGCTTCCGCATTCGGTCTATGAGGGTACGTAGACACACTCTCCCCTCATGTTTCTATGCATCACCATGATCCTGTGTGTGCGTAGGAAAATTTTGAAATTACTACGTTCCCCAACAGTGGCATCCGAGCCAGGTTATTGCGTAGATGTTATATGCATGAGTAGAACACAAGTGAGTTGTGGGCGATACAAGTCATACTGCTTACCAACATTTCATACTTTGGTTCGGCGATATTGTTGGATGAAGCGGCCCGGACCGACATTACGCATACGCTTATGTGAGACTGGTTCTACCGACGTGCTTTGCACACAGGTGGCTGGCGGGTGTCAGTTTCTCCAACTTTAGTTGAACAAAGTGTGGCTACGTCCAATCCTTGCGAAGGTTAAAACAACACTAACTTGACGAACTATCGTTGTGGTTTTGATGCGTAGGTAAGAACGGTTCTTGCTCAGCCCGTAGCATCCATGTAAAACTTGCAACAACAAAGTAGAGGACATCTAACTTGTTTTTGCAGGGCATGTTGAGATGTGATATGGTCAAGACATGATGCTATATTTATTGTATGAGATGATCATGTTTTGTAACGGAGTTATCGGCAACTGGCAGGAGCCATATGGTTGTCGCTTTATTGTATGCAATGCAATCACCCTGTAATTGCTTTACTTTATCACTAAGCGGTAGCAATAGTCGTAGAAGCAATAGTTGGCGAGACGACAACGATGCTATGATAGAGATTGATACGTCTCCAACGTATCTATAATTTTTGATTGCTCCATGCTATATTATCTACTGTTTTGGACTATATTGGGCTTTATTTTCCACTTTTATATTATTTTTGGGACTAACCTATTAACTGGAGGCCCAGCCCAGAATTGCTGTTTTTTGCCTATTTCAGTGTTTCGAAGAAACGGAATATCAAACGGAGTCCAAACGGAATAAAATCTTCGGGAACGTGATTTTCTCACCGAACGTGATCCAGGAGACTTGGACCCTGCTCGAAGGAACAAAAGAGGCAGTCAGGAGGGTGGGGGGCGCCCCCCTAGGGCGCACCGCCTGCCTCGTGGGCCCCTCGTTGCTCCTCTGGCGTACTTCTTCCTCCTATATATACACACGTACCCCCAAACGATCAAAACAGGAGCCAAAAACCTAATTCCACCGCTGCAACTTTCTGTATCCACGAGATCCCATCTTGGGGCCTGTTCTGGAGCTCCGCCGGAAGAGGGCCGTCATCACGGAGGGCTTCTACATCATCCTAGCCCCTCCGATGAAGTGTGAGTAGTTTACCTCAGACCTTCGGGTCCATAGTTAGTAGCTAGATGGCTTCTTCTCTCTATTTGAATCTCAATACAAAGTTCTCCCCCTCTCTTGTGGAGATCTATTCGATGTAATCTTCTTTTTGCGGTGTGTTTGTTGAGACCGATGAATTGTGGGTTTATGATCAAGTCTATCTATGAATAATATTTGAATCTTCTCTGAATTCTTTTATGTATGATTGGTTATCTTTGCAAGTCTCTTCGAATTATCCGTTTGGTTTGGCCAACTAGATTGGTAGTTCTTGCGATGGGAGAAGTGCTTAGCTTTGGGTTCGATCTTGCGGTGTCCTTACCCAGTGACAGAAGGGGCAGCAAGGCACGTATTGTATCGTTGCCATCGAGGATAACAAGATGGGGTTTATTTCATATTGCATGAATTTATCTCTCTACATCATGTCATCTTGCTTAAGGCGTTACTCTTTTTTTAACTTAATACTCTAGATGCATGCTGGATAGCGGTCGATGAGTGGAGTAATAGTAGTAGATGCAGAATCATTTCGATCTACTTGTCACGGATGTGATGCCTATATACATGATCATGCCTAGACATTCTCATAACTATGCTCAATTCTGTCAATTGCTCAACAGTAATTTGTCCTATATATGAATCTTTACCTCTCGACCATTTCGATACTCCTTGTCATGTCCGTGATCTCATCCGAGACTTCGAACAACATTTGGTCACCAAATCACATAACTCATATAATACAAAATAGTCATCGAACGTTAAGCGTGCGGACCCTACGGGTTCGAGAACTATGTAGGCATGACCGAGACACCTCTCCGGTCAATAACCAACAGCCGAACCTGGATGCTCATATTGGTTCCCACATATTCTACGAAGATCTTTATTGGTCGTACAGTAATGACAACATATGTTGTTCCCTTTGTCATTGGTATGTTACTTGCCTGAGATTCGATCGTCGGTATCTTCATACCTAGTTCAATCTCGTTACAGGCAAGTCTCTTTACTCGTTCCATAATGCATCATCCCGCAACTAACTCATTAGTCACATTGCTTGCAAGGCTTACTATGATGTGCATTACCGAGAGGGCCCAGAGATACCTCTCCGATACTCGGAGTGAAAAATCCTAATCTTGATCTATGCCAACCTAACAAACACCTTTGGAGATACATGTAGATCATTTTTATAATCACCCAGTTACGTTTTGTGATGTTTGATAACACACAAGGTATTCCTCCAGTATCCGGGAGTTGCATAATCTCATAGTCGAAGGAATATGTATTTGACATGAAGAAAGTAATAGCAATAGAACTGAACGATCAATATGCTAAGCTAACGGATGGGTCTTGTCCATCACATCATTCTCCTAATGATGTGATCCCGTTCATCAAATGACAACACATGTCCATGGTTACGAAACTTAACCATCTTTGATTAATGAGCTAGTCTAGTAGAGGCTTGATGACCCACAAGTATAGGGGATCTATCGTAGTCCTTTCGATAAGTAAGAGTGTCGAACCCAACGAGGAGTAGAAGGATATGATAAGCGATTTTCAGCAAGGTATTCTCTGCAAGTACTGAAATAAGTGGTAATAGATAGTTTTGTGATATGATAAATTGTAACAAGCAACAAGTAATAGAAGTAAATAAAGTGCAGCAAGATGGCCCAATCCTTTTGTAGCAAAGGACAAGCCGGAACAAACTCTTATAATAGGAAAAGCGCTCCCAAGGACACATGGGAATATCGTCAAGCTAGTTTTCATCACGTTCATATGATTCGCGTTCGATACTTTGATAATTTGATATGTGGGTGGACCGGTGCTTGGGTGATGTTCTTACTTGAACAAGCATCCCACTTATGATTAACCTCTATTGCAAGCATCCGCAACTACAACAAAAGTATTAAGGTAAACCTAACCATAGCATGAAACATATGGATCCAAATCAGCCCCTTACGAAGCAACGCATAAACTAGGGTTTAAGCTTCTGTCACTCTAGCAACCCATCATCTACTTATTACTTCCCAATGCCTTCCTCTAGTCCCAAATAATGGTGAAGTGTTATGTAGTCGACGTTCACATAACACCACTAGAGGCTAGACAACATACATCTTATCAAAATATCAAACGAATACCAAATTCACATGACTACTCATAGCAAGACTTCTCCCTTGTCCTCAGGAACGAACGTAATTACTCACAAAGCATATTCATGTTCATAATCAGAGGGGTAATAATATGCATATAGGATCTGAACATATGATCTTCCACCAATTAAACCAATTAGCATCAACTACAAGGAGTAATCAACACTACTAGCAACCTACTAGCACCAATCCCGGACTTTGAGACAAGAATTGGATACAAGAGATGAACTAGGGTTTGGAGATGAGATGGTGCTGGTGAAGATGTTGATGGAGATTGCTCTTTCCCGATGAGAGGAGCGTTGGTGATGACGGTGGTGATGATTTCCCCCTCCGGGAGGGAAGTATCCCCGACAGAACAGCTCTGCCCGAGCTCTAGATTGGATCCACCAAGGTTCCGCCTCATGGCGGCGGAGTCTCGTCCCGAAAAGTTCCTTCTTATTCTTTTGTCATCGAAAGACCTCATATAGGAGAAGATGGGCATCGGAGAGCCACCAAGGGGCCCACGAAGTAGGGGGCGCGCCCTAGGGGGGGCGCCCCCCACCCTCGTGAGTAGGGTGTGGGCCCCTTGGCCTTCATCTTTGGCGTGGCGCCCCCCACATTCAGTCTAAGGAACAAAAGAGGCGGTCACGAGGGTGGGGGGCGCCCCCTAGGGCGCACCGCCTGCCTCGTGGGCCCCTCGTTGCTCCTCCGGCATACTTCTTCGTCCTATATATACACACATACCCCCAAACGATCAGAACAGGAGCCAAAAACCTAATTCCACCGCTGCAACTTTCTGTATCCACGAGATCCCATCTTGGGGCCTGTTCCGGAGCTCCGCCGGAAGAGGGCCGTCATCACGGAGGGCTTCTACATCATCCTAGCCCCTCCAATGAAGTGTGAGTAGTTTACCTCAGACCTTCGGGTCCATAGTTAGTAGCTAGATGGCTTCTCTCTCTTTGAATCTCAATACAAAGTTCTCCCCCTCTCTTGTGGAGATCTATTCGATGTGATCTTCTTTTTGCGGTGTGTTTGTTGAGACCGATGAATTGTGGGTTTATGATCAAGTCTATCTATGAATAATATTTGAATCTTCTCTGAATTCTTTTATGTATGATTGGTTATCTTTGCAAGTCTCTTCGAATTATCCGTTTGGTTTGGCCAACTAGATTGGTAGTTCTTGCGATGGGAGAAGTGCTTAGCTTTGGGTTCGATCTTGCGGTGTCCTTACCCAGTGACAGAAGGGGTAGCAAGGAACGTATTATATCATTGTGGATAACAAGATGGGGTTTATTTCATATTGCATGAATTTATCTCTCTACATCATGTCATCTTTCTTAAGGCATTACTCTGTTTCTAACTTAATACTCTAGATGCATGCTGGATAGCGGTCGATGAGTGGAGTAATAGTAGTAGATGCAGAATCGTTTCGATCTACTTTTCACGGACATGATGCCTATATACATGATCATGCCTAGATTTTCTCATAACTATGCTCAATTCTGTCAATTGCTCAACAGCAATTTGTTCACCCACCGTAGAATACTTATGCTCTTGAGAGAAGCCACTAGTGAAACCTATGGCCCCCGGGTCTATTCTCATTATATCAATCTCCATCACTTTAATCTTCCTTTGCTTTTACTTTTTACTTTGCATCTTTATACCAAAAATACCAAAAATATTATATCTATCAGATCTCACTCTCGTAAGTGACCGTGAAGGTATTGACAACCCCTAATCGTGTTGGTTGCGAGTAGCTATCGCTTTGTGCAGGTACGAGGGACTTGAGCGTGGGCTCCTACTGGATTGATACCTTGGTTCTCAAAAACTGAGGGAAGTACTTACGCTACTCTGCTGCATCATCCCTTCCTCTTCGGGGAAAACCAACGCAAGCTCAAGACGTAGCAAGAAGGATTTCTGGCGTCGTTGCCGAGGAGTCTACGCAAAAAGTCAACATACCAAGTACCCATGGCAATCCCTATCTCTCGCATTATTTGCCATTTGCCTCTCGTTTTCCTCTCCCCCCAATTCACCCTTGCCGTTTTATTCACCCCCCCTCTCTCTCTATCCTCCCTCTCTATTTGCCTCTTTTGCCCGTTTGTTTTTGTTTGCTCGTGTGTTAGATTGCTTGTTTGTCGCGATGGCTCAAGATACTACCAAATTGTGTGACTTCACCAATACCAATAATAATGATTTCCTTAGCACTCCGATTGCTCCTCTTACCGATGCTGAATCTTGTGAAATTAATACTACTTTGTTGAATCTTGTTATGAAAGATCAATTCGCTGGCCTTCCTAGTGAAGATGCCGCTACTCATCTGAATAGCTTTGTTGATTTATGTGATATGCAAAAGACAAAAGATGTCAATAATGATGTCGTTAAATTGAAGCTATTTCATTTTTCGCTTAGAGATCGTGCTAAAGCTTGGTTTTCGTCTTTGCCTAAGAATAGTATTGATTCATGGAACAAGTGCAAAGATCATCTCTCTTAGAAACGATATTATGAACTTTAAACAACTTGATCATGAACATGTTGCACAAGCTTGGGACAGAATGAAATTAATGATACGTAATTGCCCTACTCATGGTTTGAATTTGTGGATGATCATACAAATTTTTTATGCCGGATTGAATTTTGCTTCTAGAAATCTTTTAGATTCGGCCGCGGGAGGCACTTTTATGGAAATCACTTTAGGAGATGCTACTAAACTCCTAGATAATATTATGGTTAATTATTCTCAATGGCATACTGAAAGATCCTCTAATAAAAAAGTGCATGCGATAGAAGAAATCAATGTGTTGAGTGGAAAGATGGATAAACTTATGAAATTATTTGCTACTAAGAGTGTTTCTTCTGATCCTAATGATATGCCTTTGTCTACTTTGATTGAGAATAACAATGAATCTACGGATGTGAATTTTGTTGGTAGGAATAATTTTGGTAACAACGCTTATAGAGGGAATTTTAATCCTAGGCCATATCCTAGTAATCCTTCTAATAATTATGGGAATTCCTACAACAAATCTTATGGAAATTATAATAAGATGCCCTCTGAACTTGAGAATAGTGTTAAAGAGTTTATGAATTCACAAAAGAATTTTAATGCTTTGCTTGAGGAGAAATTGCTTAAAGTTGATGATTTGGCTAGAAACGTTGATAGAATTTCTCTTGAGGTTGATTCTTTAAAGCTTAGATCTATTCCTCCTAAGCATGATATCAATGAGTCTCTCAAAGCCATGAGAATTTCCATTGATGAGTGCACGGAAAGAACCGCTAGGATGCGTGCTTCCAAAGATGCCTTTATTAAAGAGTGTTCTTCCAATTCCTATGAAAATCAAGATGAAGATCTAAAAGTTATTGATGTGTCTCCTATTAAATCTTTATTTTGCAATATGAATCTTGATGAAACTAAATATGATCTTCCTTTACCTAGAAGGCGTTCTAAAAATTCAGAGTATTTAGATCTTAATGATGAAATTGATGAAAGTGGGATTGAAAGACATAAAAATCTAGATGTTGCTAAACCCACTATATTGGATTTCAAGGAATTTAATTATGAAAGTCGTTCTTTAATTGATTGTATTTCCTTGTTGCAATCCGTGCTAAATTCTCCACATGCTTATAGTCAAAATAAAGCCTTCACCGAACATATTGTTGATGCCTTGATGCAATCTTATGAAGAAAAACTTGAGTTGAAAGTTTCTATCCCTAGAAAACTCTATGATGAGTGGGAACCAACTATTAAAATTAAAATTAAAGATCATGAGTTTTATGCTTTGTGTGATTTGGGTGCTAGTGTCTCTACTATTCCCAAGACTTTGTGTGATTTGCTGGATTTCCGTAATTTTGATGATTGCTCTCTAAACTTGCATCTTGTGGACTCCACTATTAAGAAACCTATGGGAAGAATTAATGATGTTCTTATTGTTGCAAATAGGAATTATGTGCCCGTAGATTTCATTGTTCTTGATATAGATTGCAATCCTTCTTGCCCTATTATTCTTGGTAGACCTTTCCTTAGAACGGTTGGTGCGATTATTGATATGAAGAAAGGGAATATTAGATTTCAATTTCCATTAAAAAAGGGCATGGAACACTTTCCAAGAAATAAAATAAAATTACCATATGAAACTATCATGAGAGCCACTTATGGATTGCCTACCAAATATGGCAATACCTAGATCTATCCTCGCTTTTATGCCTAGCTAGGGGCGTTAAACGATAGCGCTTGTTGGGAGGCAACCCAATTTTATTTTTATTCCTTGATTTTTGATCCTGCTTAGTAATAAATGAATTATTTAACCTCTGTTTTGGTTGTGTTTTTTGTGTTTAATTAGTGTTTGTGCCAAGTAGAACCGTTGGGAAGACTTGGGGAAAGTCTTGTTGAACTTGCTGTAAAAAACAGAAACTTTAGCGCTCACGAGAACTGCTGTCATTTTTATTTGAAGAGTGATATTTAGTTAATTCTTTTTGCAGATGATTAATAGATAAATTCCTCACGTCCAGATATTTTTTTTAGAATTTTTGGGGTTCCAGATATTGCGCTAGCTACAGATTACTACAGACTGTTCTGTTTTTGACAGATTTTGTTTTTCGTGTGTTGTTTGCTTATTTTGATGAATCTATGGCTAGTAAAATAGTTTATAATCCATAGAGAATTTGTAAAAAAGTAGGTTTAACACCAATATAAATAAATAATGAGTTCATTACAGTACCTTTAAGTGGTCTTTTGTTTTCTTTCGCTAACGGAGCTCACAAGTTTTCTATTTTGAGTTTTGTGTTGTGAAGTTTTCAAGTTTTAGGTAAATTCTTTTGATGGATCATGGAACAAGGAGCGGCAAGAGCCTAAGATTGGGGATGCCCATGGCACCCCCAAGATAATCCAAGGACACCACAAAGACAAAGCTTGGGGATTCCCCGGAAGGCATCCCCTCTTTCGTCCACTTCCATCGGTAATTTACTTGGAGCTATATTTTTATTCACCAACATGATATGTGTTTTGCTTGGAGCGTCTTGTATTATTTGTGTCTTTGTGTCTTAGTATGCCACAATCATCCTTTCTGTACACACCTTTTGAGAGAGCCATACATGAATTAAAATTTGATAGAATACTCTATGTGCTTCACTTATATCTTTTGAGCTAAGTAGTTTTGCTCGATGTGCTTCACTTATATCTTTTGAGCTAAGTAGTTTTGCTCTATGTGCTTCACTTATATCTTTTGAGCTAGATAATTTTGCTCTATGTGCTTCACTTAGATCTTTTAGAGCACGGTGGTGGATTTGTTTTAAAGAAACTATTGATCTCTCATGCTTCACTTAAATTATTTTGAGAGTCTCTTAATAGCATGGTAATTTGCTTAATAACAATATGCTTGGTATTCAATACTTGTGAAACTTTCTTTTGAGTGTGTTGAATACTAAGAAAAGATTGAAGCATGATAATTGTTTTGGGATATGGAGGTGATAATATTAAAGTCATGCTAGTTGAGTAGTTGTGAATTTAAAGAATACTTGTGTTAAAGTTTGTGATTCCGGTAGCATGCACGTATGGTGAACCGTTATGTAACGAAGTCGGAGCATGATTTATTTATTGATTGTCTTCCTTGTGAGTGGCAGTCGGGGACGAGCGATGGTCTTTTCCTACCAATTTATCCCCCTAGGAGCATGCGCGTAATACTTTGCTTTGATAACTTCTAGATTTTTGCAATAAGTATATGAGTTCTTTATGACTAATGTTGAGTCCATGGATTATACGCACTCTCACCCTTCCACCATTGCTAGCCTCTCTAATACCGCACACCTTTCGCCGGTATCATACACCTACCATATACCTTCCTCAAAATAGCCACCATACCTACTTATTATGGCATTTCCATAGCCATTCCGAGATATATTGACATGCAACTTTCCACCATCTAGTTCATCATGACACATTCATCATTATCATATTGCTTAGCGTGATCATGTAGTTGACATAGTATTTGTGGCAAAGCCACCGTTCATAATTTCTTCATACTTGTCACTCTTGATTCATTGCATATCCCGGTACACCGCCGGAGGCATCCATATAGAGTCATACTTTGTTTTAGAATCGAGTTGTAATCACTGAGTTGTAAATAAATAAAAGTGTGATGATCATCATTCAATAGAGCATTGTCCCAATAATAAAAAAAGAGAAAGGCCAAAGAAAAAAAGAAGGCCCAAAACAAAAATAAAAAAAATAAAAAGGGGCAATGCTACTATCCTTTATTTTCCACACTTGTGCTTCAAAGAGCACCATGATATAGCGAGTCTCATATATTGTGCTTCAAAGTAGCAGCATGTTCTTCATATAGAGAGTCTCATATGTTGTCACTTTCATATACTAGTGTGAATTTTACATTACAGAACTTGGCTTGTATATTCCAATGACGGGTGAGGGAGTCCTGGATTAGGGGGTGTTCGGGTAGCCGGACTATACCTTCAGCCGGACTCCTGGACTATGAAGATACAAGATTGAAGACTTCGTCCCGTGTCCGGATGGGACTTTCCTTGGCGTGGAAGGCAAGCTTGGCAATGCGGATATTCAAGATCTCCTACCATTGTAACCGACTCTGTGTAACCCTAACCCTATCCGGTGTCTATATAAACTGGAGGGTTGTAGTCCGTAGGCGATCAACTCCATACACAACAATCATACCATAGGCTAGCTTCTAGGGTTTAGCCTCCTTGATCTCGTGGTAGATCTACTTTTGTACTACCCATATCATCAATATTAATCAAGTAGGACGTAGGGTTTTACCTCCATCAAGAGGGCCCGAACCTGGGTAAAACATCGTGTTTCCTGCCTCCTGTTACCATCCGGCCTAGACGCACAGTTCGGGATCCACTACCCGAGATCCGCCGGTTTTGACACCGACATTGGTGCTTTCATTGAGGGTTCCTCTGTGTCGTCGCCTTTAGGCCTGATGGCTCCTTTGATCATCAACAACGATGCAGTCCAGGGTGAGACTTTGCTCCCCGGACAGATCTTCGTCTTCGGCAGCTTCGCTCTGCGGGCCAATTCGCTCGGCCACCTGGAGCAGATCGAAAGCTACGCCCCTGGCCATCAGGTCAGGTTTGGAAGCCTAAACTACACGACTGACATCCACGGGGACTTGATCTTCGACGGATTCGAGCCACAGCCAAGCGCGCCGCACTGTCTCGATGGGCATGATATAGCTCTGCCGCCGAACAGCGCCTTGGAGGCCGCATACGCATCGGTTTCGACCATTGATTCGGAGCCTACTGTGCCGATCGAGGATCAGCGGTTGGATGCTGCCTCAGGGGCTGCGATCTCAGAGGCGATCGAGCCGAATGCTAGCCCCGCACTCTGCACTACCCGTGACTCCGTGGATCCGGACTCCTCCCCGGACTCTGAACCCCCCGCGCCCCTGCCAATCAAATCCGATTGGGCGCCGATAATGGAGTTCACCGCTGTAGACATCTTTCAGCATTTGCCTTTTGGCGACATCCTGAATTATCTTAAGTCTCTCTCTTTATCAGGAGAGCCCTGGCCGGACTACGGTCAGCGAGGGTGGAATACAGACGATGAGGAAATTCAAAGCCCACCCACCACCCACTTTGTAGCCACTATCGACGATCTAACCGACATGCTTGACTTCAGCTCCGAAGACATGGACGACATGGACGACGATGTAGGAGACGAATAGGAACCAGCACCTGTAGGGCGCTGGAAGGCCACCTCGTCATATGACATATATATGGTGGACACTCCAAAAGATGGAGATGGCGATGGAACAGTGGGGGATGACGCCCCCAAGAAACAGCCAAAGCGCCGGCGTCAGCGGCGCCGCTCTAAATCCCGCCAAAACAAAAATGGTGATTCCGGCACGGGAGATAATACTACCCCGGATAGCGCCGAAGAACACCCACCTCAGCAAGATTCGGCACAGGAAGATGGAGAAGCCAGCCCTCATGAGAGAGCGGCAGACCGAGAGGTCAAGGATGATAACTATACGCCTCCCTCCGAAGACGAGGCAAGCCTCGATGACGACGAATTCATCATACCATCAGACCCCGCCGAACAAGAGCGTTTTAAATGCAGGCTTTTAGCCACGGCAAGCAGCCTCAAGATAAAGCAGCAACAACTTAGAGCTGCCCAAGATTTGCTAGCTGATAGATGGACCGAAGTCCTTGCGGCCGAAGAGTATAAACTCGAAGGCCCCTCCAAGAGTTACCCGAAGCGCAAGACGCTACCCCGATTAGAGGAGGAAGCACCTACATCACCAGCGCATGACATGGCAGACCGGCCACCTCGCGGCTGCGACAGAGAGGCCTCTCGGCCCTCCACCCAAGCCATGCCCCGACGCCGCTCAACTAAGGCACGGGAAAATGCGCCCGACCTGCGAGACATACTGGAGGATAAGGCAAGACAAACAAGATCGATCTACGGATCGCGCAGGCGCCCTACGGCATGTGACAATGATCTTCACTCCGGATACAACAAATCCGGCCAGGCCGAACACAACAGACATAGCTCTTCCGAGCTGCGTCGTGATATAGCCCAGTACAGAGGCGCCGCACACCCGCTATGCTTCACGAATGAAGTAATGGGTCATAAAATCCCAGAGGGTTTCAAACCCGTAAACATCGAATCATACGATGGCACAACAGACCCGACGGTATGGATCGAGGATTATCTCCTTCACATCCACATGGCACGCGGCGATGATCTACACGCCATCAAATACCTCCCGCTCAAACTTAAAGGACCGGCCCAGCATTGGCTTAACAGCTTGCCAGCAGACTCAATCGATTCTTGGGAGGACCTGGAAGCCGCATTCCTCGACAACTTCCAGGGAACTTACGTGCGACCGCCGGATGCCGACGAGTTAAGCCACATAATTCAGCAGCCAGGGGAATCGGCCAGACAATTCTGGACACGGTTCCTAACAAAGAAAAACCAGATAGTCGACTGTCCGGACACAGAGGCCCTAGCAGCCTTCAAGCATAACAGCCGCGACGAGTGGCTTGCCCGGCACCTGGGACAGGAAAAGCCGAAATCCATGGCAGCCCTCACGACACTCATGACCCGCTTTTGCGCGGGAGAAGACAGCTGGCTAGCTCGCAGTAACAACTTATCAAAGAACCCTGGTAATTCGGATACCAAGGACAAAAGTGGCAGGACACGTCGGAATAAGAAAAAACGCCGCGTTAACAGCGACAGCAATGAAGACACGGCAGTCAATGCCGGATTCAAAGGCTATAAATCCGGTCAGCGGAAAAAGCCATTCAAAAAGAATACTCAGGGCCCGTCCAGTTTGGACCGAATACTCGATCGCTTGTGCTAGATACATGGCACCCCCGAAAAGCCAGCCAATCACACTAACAGGGATTGTTGGGTGTTCAAGCTGGCAGGCAAGTTAAGGGCCGAAAACAGAGACAAGGGGCTGCATAGCGACGACGAGGAGCCCAAGCCGCCGAACAACAACGGACAGAAGGGCTTTCCCCCACAAGTGTGGATGGTGAATATGATATACGCAACCCACATTCCCAAGCAGGAGCGGAAGCGTGCGCTACAGGACGTATACGCGATAGAGCCAGTCGCCCCAAAGTTCAACCCATGGTCCTCCTGCCCGATCACTTTTGATCGAAGGGACCATCCCACTAGCATCCGTCATGGCGGCCTCGCCGCATTGGTTCTCGACCCAATCATCGACAGATTTCATCTCACAAGAGTCCTCATGGACGGCGGCAGTAGCCTGAACCTGCTTTATCAGGATACAGTGCGAAAAATGGGCATAGATCCCTCAAGGATTAAGCCCACAAGAACGACCTTTAAAGGCGTTATACCAGGTGTAGAAGCCAACTGTATAGGCTCAGTAACACTTGACGTGGTCTTCGAATCCCTAGACAATTTCCGAAGCGAAGAGTTAATCTTCGATATAGTCCCGTTTCGCAGTGGCTATCACGCCCTGCTCGGACGAACCGCATTCGCAAAGTTCAATGCGGTGCCGCACTATGCATATCTCAAGCTCAAGATGCTAGGCCCTCGAGGAGTAATTACGGTCAACGGAAACACCGAACGCTCCCTCCGTACAGAGGAGCATACGGCGGCTCTCGCAACGGAGGTACAAAGTAGCCTTCTCAGGCAATTCTCCAGTCCGACCATTAAAAAGTCAGACACTGCCAAGCGCGCCCGGAGTAACCCACAGCAGGACCGCCTGGCACACTCTGAGCAAGCGTAGAAATGCGGCCCCAACCCCAGCTGTCGCGACATAGCGAAACCAGTACCTCGCGTACATAACTACGCCCTTGAAATACCATGGGCACAGGGGAAGGGGCACAATAATGGCACACCCAAAATACGGCTTAAAACGTACTAGGGGCTGCCGGATTCTTTTTTAATTTTTTCTTACTTTCAGGACTCCATACTTCGGACGACCTGTTCGGCAATTCGACTGCCGCACGAACGATGCAAGATCCAGGGAGGCAGACAAGCCATGCCGCATTATAGAACCCCCAGGTGGTCTCTATTACGAGCAGTATACCTGTTTTGAATACAATTCCGCGGCCTGCCCCTGGCTAGGACATGTTAAATAGTCCAATATCTTTACCTTATAATACCACTTGTATCGTTCTGCTCTGACAGCAACATTTATATAAACAATGCATAGCTTTTGTCTATTTTCTGCATTACTCTCTTTTATATATGTTCATTAATGACATGTTGCACCCGTACACTGTGGTACGGCAAGTACGCCAGGGGCTTCAGTACCCTTTAATATGGTGTGAGAAGTCCGTACACTTTCACAAGTGTGGCACCCCGAACTTATAGCACTATATGCATCGGCTCCGAATCATGATTTGGGTCAATAGTTGGGTTTGCCCGGCTCCTATGTTTTGGTGCCTTACGTTCCGCTATACCGGCTAAGGTAGCACCAGGAGAACCACTGCGATTGTGCCCCGGTTGAGCTGGGTTAAGCACCTCAGTGGAGAAAGCTAAAACTGACTGTCATGATGAGGCGAGAGACCGGTCGCTGTTCGAGAGGTTTTTCGAGTCCCTAAAGATTTATGCCGCTTCGAGCGAGGAGCCGGATTTGTCCGGCCAAGGCGTGGATAGCGCCCCGAACTCGGTCTTCCGAACTAGGGGCTTCGCCGAAATTTAAAATTATAAAGTTCTATGGTTAACTGAGAGTGTTCAAGCATTATAGTCCGATTGCCTGGTTCGTTGTGCTGAGCGCCTCCCTCGAAGGACCCAACTATGGGAAAAAGAGCGCTCAGGTTTATCCCGAGCACCCCAGCACTAGTGGCATGGGGGCAGAAGCCGACGACTGGCCATCTCTCAATTTTTTGATAAACGGCCACACAGAAAATAATATTTTAAATTCAACAAGCATTGCTTAAGCGCCTATGAACAAGTTTTCAGCGCACAGGATAAAAACGAGCGAGTTTATTCAAAAATTACATCCTTGGTACATTCATCCGCCACAAGGCGGGCACCCGCAAGAACATCCTTGTAATAGTTCTCAGGCTTGCGATGCTCCTTCCCCGGCGGCGGCCCGTCCTTCACAAGCTTCTCACCGTCCAGCTTACCCCAGTGCACCTTTGCACGGGCAAGGGCCCGACAGGCACCTTCGATGCAGACGGAGCGCTTGATGACCTCGAGCCTTGGACAAGCCTCCACCAGCGCGAAGTAGCTCCCAGGCAGGGCCTCTCCAGGCCACAGCCGAACTATGAAGCCCTTCATGGCCTGTTCGGCCGCCTTGTGGAGCTCGACCAGCTGTTTCAGCTGGTCGCTCAAGGGCACAGGTTGTCCGGCCTCAGCATACTGAGACCAGAACACCTTCTCCGTCGAGCTGCCCTCTTCAGCTCGGTAGAATGCGGCGGCGTCGGATATGCTGCAGGGAAGATCTGCGAATGCCCCTGGAGAACTCCGGATTCGGGTAGGTAACAAGTAGTTTACTTTTATATTTCTGCTTTGCATAAAGAATGCCTTACCCACTGCTATCTTCTTCATCTCCTCCAACTCTTGGAGGGCCTTTTGGGCTTCGGCCTTGGCAGACTTGGCAGTCTCAAGGGCTGCCGCGAGCTTGGACGCTTGGGTCTTTGACTCAAGCTCCAAACTCTCATGTTTTTTCATGAGAGCCTGAAGCTCTTGCTGCACCTCGCCAACCTGAGCCCCAAGTTTCTCTCGCTCGGTGCGCTCCGTGGCCGTTTTCTTTTCGGCCTCGGACATCGCCTGCTTGAGGGTCGCCACCTCAGTCGTGGCCCTTATAATAAGCAGTGCAATCCTGTTATTTTTTGCAATCACGCCTCTCTATAGGCACTTTTTCTGTAAGGTATTTCCTACCTTCTTTTTCCTCGAGCTGCCGCTTGGCAAGGCCGAGCTCTTGCTCGGTCTTCTTGAGGTCCTGTTTCAGGACACCCACCTCCGCAGTCAGTGCGGCGGTGGATAGCAGCGAAGCCTGCACACGCATATTGACTCTTTATTGGTAGACTCCTGCGAAATTTACTAGATCCTCTATTCGGCTTTTCTTTCCGAACGCCAAACAGAGCATCAGGGGCTACTGTCTATGCGGTACTATTTTTATATATGTTTACTTACCTCGAAGCCTGTTAGAAGGCTAGCGCAAGCTTCAGTCAGTCCGCTCTTGGCGGACTGATCCTTCTGGATCACCGTACTCATAATAGTACGGTGCTCCTCGTCGATGGAGGCGCCGTCAAGCACCTCAAGCAGATTGTCCGGCACCTCCGGTTGGACGGAGGCTGCCGGCTCAGAAGGCTTGCTCCTCTTGGAAGGAGTTCGCCTACCGCGGTCCGGAACTGTTGAAGATTCCGGCGCGGTGTCCGGCACAAAGCCAGACTTGGAGCCCTGGGGGGTCTTGTCCCCTTTACTCTTGGGGTCCGGGAGGTCGCCTTGCGGCTCCTCCAGGACCACCTCCTCCTGCCCTGGAGCTCGTTGCGACGCCACTTCGGCGTCATCCGCAGTGCGGGGGGAGACAGCGGGCGGAACTGAGTTCACGTCGGATGAATCCAGGGAGCCGCTCGACGACTCGTTGAGTTCGGCCCAGGGCGGGCTGCATAATTATGTTCGACATTAGGGAAAGCTGTGCGACAAAGGAACGTCATGAGTTACTCTGATATCCGAATACTTATGATTTCGCTGGACGCTTGGCCCTATCTGGCCACTCCTCTTCGTCCTCTTCGGCGTCGGGGGAGTAGTTCGGCGGAGGGGTCTTCCTCTTCCTGGACCCTTCGGCCTCCCCCGTTGGGGCGGCCTTCCTTTTCTTTCCTCCCCCCGCTGGAGGGGGAGAGTTTTCTTCTTCCTCCTCCTCGTTCTCACGGGAGGAGAGCGTCTCGGACTCGTCGGATGACGAGTCCGACACCACCACATTACGGGCACTCTTTCGAGTCCCCGTGGCCTTCTTCTTCTTGGCCTTCTTCTCCGGCACCACATAAGGTGCCAGAGCCAGCAGCTTCACTAGGAGAGCAGGGGCTGGGTCTTCGGGCAGCGGAGCCGGATAGTTAATCGGTCCGGATATCGCCCGCCAAGCCTGTCAAAGGTAAGGGAGTTTAGATCCCGCATAGAGTCAAACTATGAAGAAAGCTTAACATCCTGTAAAAGGTGAAGATAGCTTACCTCGCTAGCGTGACGCTGCGAGCTGTATCCGCGGTCCTCGAAAGCGGATGCGGGAGCCTCGGCGCCCTTGAATAGCACCTTCCAGGCATCTTCGTACATCGTGTCGAAGAGCCTGCTAAGGGTTTGGTGCTGCGCCGGGTCGAACTCCCACAGATTAAAATCCTGTTGTTGGCACGGGAGGATCCGGCGGACAAGCATAACCTGGATTACATTAACAAGCCGGATTGGCTTGTTCACCAGGGACTGGATGCATGTTTGCAATCCGGTCACCTCTTTTTCATCACCCCACGACAGGCCCGTCTCTTTCCAGGACATAAGCCGCGTGGGGGGGGGGGGTGGTCCGGATCGGAACTCGGGGGCTGCGATCCAGTTCGGATCGCGTGGCTCGGTGATGTAAAACCACCCGGATTGCCACCCCTTCAGGGTCTCCACAAAAGAGCCCTCGAACCATAGGACGTTGGCCATCTTGCCTGCCATGGCACCTCCGCACTCCGCCTGGCTGCCGCGCACCACCTTGGGCTTGACACTGAAGGTCTTGAGCCAGAGGCCGAAATGAGGGCGGACGTGGAGGAAAGCCTCGCACACGATGATAAACGCCGAGATGTTGAGGATGAAGTTCGGGGCCAGATCGTGGAAATCTAGGCCATAGTAGAACATGAGCCCCCGGACAAATGGGTGGAGTGGAAAACCCAGTCCGCGGAGGAAGTGGGGAAGAAATACTACCCTCTCATGGGGCCTTGGGGTGGGGAGAAGCTGCCCCTTTTCGGGAAGCCGGTGCGCGATGTCCTTAGACAGGTATCCGGCCTTCCTTAGCTTCTTGACTTGGCCCTCCGTAGCGGAGGAGACCATCCACTTGCCTCCCACTCCGGACATTGCTGGAGAAGGTTGAGGTGGGAAGTGCGGGCTTGGGCGCTGGAGCTCGAGTACACATGAGATGGATAGGCAAAGGAGGAAGAAGGCGTAGGTAAAAAGGTGGATCCTTATCCCCTTATATGTGCGGATGCGGTTGTGCGTCCCCACCAGCCTAGTAAAACTCGCTTGCCTCCCAAGCGCCGTGATAAATGGCACGGTTGGGTTACCTACATCCTTATTGATGAGAATCCCGTAAAGGGGGTACACGATCTCTGCTTTGACAAGACGTGCCAAGGAAGCCGCCTCGCAAAACATGCTGATGTGGAAAAGTAAAAACGATTCGAGTAAAGGACTTGGCTGTAGTGTGATGACACACTGCGGAATACGTCAGCAGTTTTGATTTGTGTTAATATTATTCTCTTTATGGCGATATGTGGAAGCTTATTTTGCAGAGCCGGACATTACTCTTGGTGTTTACAATCTTCTATGAAGGACTTAGAGGAGGAACCCGCCTTGCAATGCCGAAGACAATTTGCGCGCCGGACTCATCGTCATTGAAGCCTGGTTCAGGGGCTACTGAGGGAGTCCTGGATTAGGGGGTGTTCGGGTAGCCGGACTATACCTTCAGCCGGACTCCTGGACTATGAAGATACAAGATTGAAGACTTCGTCCCGTGTCCGGATGGGACTTTCCTTGGCGTGGAAGGCAAGCTTGGCGATGCGGATATTCAAGATCTCCTACCATTGTAACCGACTCTGTGTAACCCTAACCCTATCCGGTGTCTATATAAACCGGAGGGTTGTAGTCCCTAGGCGATCAACTCCATATACAACAATCATACCATAGGCTAGCTTCTAGGGTTTAGCCTCCTTGATCTCGTGGTAGATCTACTCTTGTACTATCCATATCATCAATATTAATCAAGCAGGATGTAGGGTTTTACCTCCATCAAGAGGGCCCGAACCTGGGTAAAACATCGTGTTTCCTGCCTCCTGTTACCATCCGGCCTAGACGCACAGTTCGGGACCCACTACCCGAGACCCGCCGGTTTTGACACCGACAACGGGCTTCCTCAAATTGCCCTAGTTCTTCATGAGCAAGCAAGTTGGATGCACACCCACTAGTTTCTTTTGTTGAGCTTTCATACATTTATAGCTCTAGTGCATCTGTTGCATGGCAATCCCTACTCACTCACATTGATATCTATTGATGGGCATCTCCATAGCCCGTTGATAAGCCTAGTTGATGTGAGACTATCTTGCCCTCCTTTTTGTGTTCTCCGCAACCACCATTCTATTCCACCTATAGTGCTATATCCATGGCTCACGCTCATGTATTGCGTGAAGATTGAAAAGGTTTTGAAAAAGTTAGAGTATGAAACAATTGCTTGGCTTGTCATCGGGGTTGTGCATGATTTGAATACTTTGTGTGGTAAAGATGGAGCATAGCCAGACTATATGATTTGTAGGGATAACTTTCTTTGGCCATGTTATTTTGAGACGACATAATTGCTTTGTTAGTATGCTTGAAGTATTATTATTTTTATGTCAATATAAACTTTTGTCTTGAATCTTTCTAATCTGAATATTCATACCACAATAAAGAAGATTTGCATTGAAATTATGCCAAGTAGCACTCCGCATCAAAAATTCTCTTTTTATCATTTACCTACTCGAGGACGAGCAGGAATTAAGCTTGGGGATGCCTGATACGTCTCCAACGTATCTATAATTTTTGATTGCTCCATGCTATATTATCTACTGTTTTGGACTATACTGGGCTTTATTTTCCACTTTTATATTATTTTTGGGACTAACCTATTAACCAGAGGCCCAGCCCAGAATTGCTATTTTTTTGCCTATTTTAGTGTTTCGAAGAAACGGAATATCAAACGGAGTCCAAAGGGAATAAAATCTTCGGGAACGTGATTTTCTCACCGAACGTGATCCAGGAGACTTGGACCCTGCTCCAAGGAACAAAAGAGGCGGTCACGAGGGTGGGGGGCGCCCCCCGTAGGGCGCGCCCCCTGCCTCGTGGGCCCCTCGTTGCTCCTCTGGCGTACTTCTTCCTCCTATATATACATATGTACCCCCAAACAATCAGAACAGGAGCTAAAAACCTAATTCCACCGCCGCAACTTTCTGTATCCACGAGATCCCATCTTGGGGCCTGTTCTGGAGCTCCGCCGGAAGAGGGCCGTCATCACGGAGGGCTTCTACATCATCCTAGCCCCTCCGATGAAGTGTGAGTAGTTTACCTCAGACCTTCGGGTCCATAGTTAGTAGCTAGATGGCTTCTTCTCTCTCTTTGAATCTCAATACAAAGTTCTCCCCCTCTCTTGTGGAGATCTATTCGATGTAATCTTCTTTTTGCGGTGTGTTTGTTGAGACCGATGAATTGTGGGTTTATGATCAAGTCTATCTATGAATAATATTTGAATCTTCTCTGAATTCTTTTATGTATGATTGGTTATCTTTGCAAGTCTCTTCGAATTATCCGTTTGGTTTGGCCAACTAGATTGGTAGTTCTTGCGATGGGAGAAGTTCTTAGCTTTGGGTTCGATCTTGCGGTGTCCTTACCCAGTGACAGAAGGGGCGGCAAGGCACGTATTGTATCGTTGCCATCGAGGATAACAAGATGGGGTTTATTTCATATTGCATGAATTTATCTCTCTACATCATGTCATCTTGCTTAAGGCGTTACTCTATTTTTAACTTAATACTCTAGATGCATGCTGGATAGCGGTCGATGAGTGGAGTAATAGTAGTAGATGCAGAATCGTTTCGATCTACTTGTCACGGACGTGATGCCTATATACATGATCATGCCTACATATTCTCATAACTATGCTCAATTCTGTCAATTGCTCAACAGTAATTTGTTCACCCACCATAGAATACTTATGCTCTTGAGAGAAGCCACTAGTGAAACCTATGGCCCCCGGGTCTATCTGTAACGCCCTCGATGCGGCTATAGCTCCCACGTGTCGAGGCACGACTTAGAGACATAACCGCATTGAAAGCAATGTCGCAAGTTAAGCAATCTTCACAACATCCCATGTAATATAAATAATAAAGGGGTGATAACATAGTTGGCTTACACTCGCCACGTAAATCAAGGTACATAAATAACACTACATCATCCAAACACTCATGGCCGTCTACGGCGCCAAAATAAAAGATAACCCAACATGCGACACGGTCCCGATCACCCCCAACAGGGCACCACTACTAATCATCAGGGAAAGACACATAGTATCATTGAGAGTCCTCGTCGAACTCCCACTTGAGCTCGATTGCGTCATCTGGAGCGGTATCATCAGGCCCTGCGTCTGGTGTAATAGTAATTTGTGAGCCACAGGGACTCAGCAATCTCGCACCCTCGCGATCAAGACTATTTAAGCCTATAGGTAAGGCAAGGTAAAATATGTGGAGCTGCAGCAAGCGACTAGCAAATATGGTGGCTATCTTGTTCGCAAAAGAGAGCGACAAGAGGAGGCAAAGCGCGAGCAAGAAACTAGAGGACAACCTGCGCAAACATTACTCCAACACCGTGTCCACTTCCCGGACTCCACCGAGAAGAGGCCATCACGGTAACACACTCAGTTGATTCATTTTAATTAAGTTAAGGTTCAAGTTATCTACAACCGGACATTAACAAATTCCCATCTGCCCATAACCGCGGGCATGGCTTTCGAAAGTTCAAATCCCTGCAGGGGAGTCCCAACTTAGCCCATGACAAGCTCTCACGGTCAACGAAGGAATAGACCTCCTCCCGAGACATTCCGATCAGACTCGGTACCTCGGTTCTTCAAGACACTTCGACAGGTTAAAACAAGACTAGCAACACCGCCCGAATGTGCCGACAAATCCCGATAGGAGCTGCACATATCTCGTTCTCAGGGTACACTCGGATGAGCGCTCCATACAACTAAAACCAAACCTCGAGTTTCCCCGAGGGGGCGCTGCACAGGACTCTAGTTTGGACCAACACTCAAAGGAGCACTGGCCCAGGGGGGGCTAAAATAAAATGACCCTCGGGCTCCGGAAACCCAAGGGAAAAAGAGGCTAGGTGGAAAATGGTAAAACCAAGGTTGGGCATTGCTGGAAAAGCTTTAATCAAGGCGAACTATCAAGGGGTTCCCATTATAACCCAACCGCGTAAGGAACGCAAAATCCGGGAACATAACACCGATATGACGGAAACTAGGGCGGCTAGAGTGGAACAAAACACTAGGCGAGAGGCCGAGCCTTCCACCCTTTACCAAGTATATAGATGCATTAAGATAACATGGCAATATAATGATATCCCAACAAGTAAATAAATGTTCCAACAAGGAACGGTCTCCAATCTTCACCTGCAACTAGCAACGCTATAAGAGGGGCTGAGCAAAGCGGTAACATAGCCAATCAATGGTTTGCTAGGACATGGTGGGTTAGAGGTTTGACATGGCAATTTGGGATGCTTGAAAGCAAGTCGTAGGCATCGTAGCATTGGCATAGCAAAAGAGCGAGCATCTAGCAAAGCAAAGATAGTAGTGATTTCGAGGGTATGATCATCTTGCCTGCAAAGTTGTCAGAGTTGACTGGATCCTCGAAAGCAAACTCAACAGGCTCCTCGTTAGCGAGCTCGTCTCCCGGATCTACCCAAACAAGACAAACAAGCAAACGGAACACAATCAACCATGTGCGAAGCTCAAACAATATGATGCAAGCATGGTATGCTATGCGGGATGCGATGCGGGATGCATATGCAAGGTTTGATAAGGGATGTATGAACCTGGCTTCAACTTGGGAATCCAAGTCTGCCACTAGAAAGATGAGATGAAATCGCTTGAAAATGATATAAAGAACGCCGGAATCGGAGTTACGGTTTGGAAATGGCAAGCGATTCAAATATGACCACATTCTGCGATTTACAGCAAGTAGCCATCTAAATGCAATGAGATGAACATGCTACAACACCCAAACATGGCATAAAAATACATGGCAGGGATGCATTCAAGATGCTTAACAAAAGTCTAGCACTGAGCTACGGCCAATTCATCCATTAACAGGTTCAAACAAACATGGCAAAAATGCATATGGTAAACAGATTTCAGACTTAGTGAAATTAACACTCGTCTGGAATTTCAGATCAGATAGCACTCTTCGGAGCAACAAAACTACATGCTACGGGACCTGAACATGGCAAATTAAAGCATGGCATAGAGCTACTCAAAGAGCTTAACAAAAGTCCCTTAGTGACCTTGAGCCAAAAGGGATCAGAAAATACATTTGCAAGCATGTGAACATGGCAAAAACATAATCAGTTCTCAGACTTCGTGAAAACTGTAACATGCTGAAAACAGGTATCAAGTAGGCATGTTTACAAGCTCGATGCACTCACTACGGAGCAAGTCATGACAAGATAAGCATACATCCATCAAGAATACACAAAATTCAAGCTAGACATGGCAAGAACAATAGCATAGCATGCACGGATCAACTACAACATCCTCGGCAAAATCGCTAACAAGTAGATAATCTGCCTAGATTCACGAAGTAGCAAAAGTAGAGCCCGATTGAATCAAGCTAGGGTGCTCCATAATTGCAAACAAAGACACGGATGGATAGAGCACTACAAGATTAACAAAACATCCTTACTGATCATCCTCAAACGAGGCACGGATCACTAGGAAACAACATGAACATATGGCCATATGAGATAAACAGGTCAAGGACTTAGTGGAAATGCTAAGTCCCTGAAATCAGCATTACCAAGTGCCTTACTTTGCAAGCTTGTGCTAGTCACCACACACATCACAAAAATACATGGGTTGCACCTCTTGAAAGATGGCAAAACCCTTAACAAAACATATGTAGAGCTCATGGGCATATCATGCACAGAATAATCATGGCAAAAATGACAAATATCTAAATGGAGCAGCAGATCTGAAAATTAACTCAAGTAGCACTTTTCTAACAGCATTTCGGGCATCAAGATAAACTCAAATAAAAAAGATGCAATGAAATGCAATGATGTACTCTCTGGGATGAACATTTTGATATGCTATATGTCTAAAATGGAGCTACGGATGAGGAGTTACGGCCCGATGAACAATGGCATATGAACTAGGGTTTCGGGAGAAAGTCAACCGAGTTTTAGATCTAGATCCAGAAACACTGTAGCAGGCACGGGAAACGAGGTTCGCCGGGGTTGAGGACGTCGCCGGACTTGATGAACTCGCCGGAGAAGTGGGTCGTCGGAGTTGCTCGGGTGGAGAAGAAGAAGTGGCCGGCGGCGAGGGAGCCACCAGGCGCGGTCGCCGGCGGTGAGGGGGCGCCCGCGACGGAGCTGGCGCGGTGAGGAACTCTGGCACGGGGCGGCGGCCGGCTCGGCCGCGGCGCTCGTCGGCGCGGGGCGGCGGCCGGTGAGGGTGGCGCCGGCTCGGGAGCGGGAGGCGTGGAGTCGGGCGGCGGCGACTCTCGATGGGCTTCGGGGGCCCGAAGCGGGCTCCGATGGGCCGGCGGGATCCGTGGCGAAGTGGGCGCCCACCCTGACACGTGGCGGCACGCTATTGGCGCAGGGCGGCGGCGCGGGGCATGTCAGATCAGGCGCGGTGCAGGAGGGGGAAGACTAGGGTTTCACCCGTGATTTCGAATGGGGGAGATATTTATAGGCATAGAGGGAGCTAGGAGAGTCCAAATGAGGTGCGGTTTTCGGCCACGCGATCGTGATCAAACGTTCTTGATGATGGAGAGGGTTTTGGTGGGTTTTGGGTCAAATTGGCGGGGTGTTGGGCTACAACAGACACGAGGCCTTTTCGGTCCCTCAGTTAACCGTTGGAGTATCAAACGAAGTCCAAATGATACGAAACTTGACAGGCGGTCTACCGGTAGTAAACCAAGGCCGCTTGGCAAGTCTCGGTCCAATCCGGAAATTTTTAATCCCCACACATGAAAGAAAGGTAGAAATGACCGCCGGAGGAGAACGAAGCGCTAGAATGCAAAACAGACAACGGGGAAAATGCTCGAATGCATGAGATGAACAAGTATGCAAATGCAATGCACATGATGACATGATATGAGATGCATGACAACGACAACAACACACGGAGACAAAAACCCAAACCCGAGAAAAATAAAATAACTTAAGGCCGGAAACGGCAAGAGTTGGAATACATATTGGGTAAGTCATATCCGGGGTGTTACAACACTCCACCACTATGAAAGGATCTCGTCCCGAGATCTAGGACTGAAAGAACGTCGGGTACTCAGAACGGAGGTGATCCTCGCGTTCCCAGGTAGCTTCACGGTCGGAATGGTGTGACCACTTGACTTTGAGGAATTTGATTGACTTGTTGCGAGTCTTGTGTTCAGTCTCTTCAAGAATAGCAACTGGGTGCTCCCGATATGAGAGATCTTCTTGGTGCTCAATGTCCTCGAAGTTGACGGTGCGGTCAGGAGACTTGAAGCACTTTCAGAGCTGAGAGACATGGAACACATCATGAACATTTGCAAAGTTTGAAGGAAGCTCGAGTTGATAGGCGAGATCGCCTCTCTTGCTGACGATCTTCAAAGGTCCCACGTATCTAGGGGCAAGCTTCCCTTTGATACCGAAGCGATGAGTACCTTTCACAGGAGAGACGCAGAGGTAAACATGATCTCCGATCTCGAAAGCCAAATCACGGTGCTTACTATCATAGTAGCTCTTCTGGCGGGATTGGGCTGCTTTGAGGTTATCTCGAATGACTTTGCACATTTCCTCTGCCTTTGTGATTAAGTCATTTCCCAAAAGCTGACGTTCACCGGTTTTAGACCAGTTGAGAGGGGTATGACACTTCCCGCCATACAAAATTTCAAATGGGGCCTTGCCCGAACTTGCTTGAAAACTGTTGTTGTAGGAGATTTCAGCATATGGAAGACAATCCTCCCACTTCATGCCGATGGAGATCACACAAGCCCTAAGCATATCTTCAAGAATCTGGTTGACACGCTCGACTTGACCGCTAGTTTGAGGATGGAAAGCTGTGCTAAAGCGGATGTTGGTGCCCATGGCCTTCTGAAAAGAATCCCAAAACTTGGAGGTAAAGATGCTGCCACGGTCTGAAGAGATCACTTGTGGAATACCATGCAGAGAGACAATTCGAGAGGTATAGAGTTCCGCAAATTGAGCTGCAGTGATCGACTCTTTGATAGGCAGAAAATGAGCCACTTTGGTGAGTTTGTCGATGACAACGAATATAGCATCATTGCCACGCTTGGACTTTGGAAACCCAGTCACGAAGTCCATTTCAATGTGGTCAAACTTCCATTCTGGAATGTCAAGAGGTTGGAGGAGACCCGCTGGCCTTTGATGTTCTGCCTTCACTCTTCTGCAGACATCACACTCATTCACGAATTGAGCAATCTAGCGCTTCATTCGAGTCCACCAATAAGCCTGCTTGAGGTCCTGATACATCTTCGTACTCCCGGGGTGGATGGAGAGGAGAGAATTGTGAGCCTCATTCACGATCACTTTACGGAGGTCACCTTTGGGCACAACAATACGATCCTCAAAGAAGAAAGTGTCCTTGTCATCAAGGCAGTAGCACTTGTACTTGGGTTGACTCTTGGCAATCCCAATCTTCACCTTTTCACCATAGCATCAAGAAGCTGAGCTTGGCGAATCTGGTCTTCCAAGGTAGGAGAGACTTGAAGGTTGGCGAGGAAACCTTGAGCAACAACTTGCAGATTAAGTTTGCGGAAAGCTTCACAAAGCTCGGGTTGGTAAGGCTTAAGAATCAGGCTGTTGCAATAAGCTTTTCTGCTCAATGCGTCAGCAATCACATTGGCCTTGCCTGGAGTATACTCGATACTCGGATTATACTCTTGAATCATTTCGATCCATCGAGTTTGCCTGAGGTTGAGATTAGGCTGAGTGAAGATGTACTTGAGACTCTTGTGGTCAGTGAAGACGTCCACTTTTCTTCCCAATAAGAGATGTCTCCAAGTCAAAAGAGCAAGCACAACTGCCGCCAACTCGAGATCATGAGTGGGGTAGTTCTTCTCATTAGGCTTCAACTGGTGAGAGGTATAAGCAACAAATTTCTTCTCTTGCATCAATACTGCGCCAAGACCTTGGAGAGAGGCATCACAAAAGACCTCGTACGGCTTGGATTCATTAGGCGGAGTCAGAACTGGAGCAGTGATCAATTTCTCTTTCAAAGTGTTGAAAGCAATGTCACACTCCGGAGATCAAACGTACTTGACGTGCTTCTGGAGAAGATTTTAGAGAGGCTTCGCGATCTTAGAAAAGTTTTCAATGAATCTTCGACAATAGCTTGCGAGACTGAGGAAGCTACGGAGTTGCTTCACGTTCTGAGGAGGTTCCCAATTCACAATTGCAGACACCTTCTCAGGATTCACGGCAATGCCCTTGGCAGAGATGATATGACCAAGATAAAGAACCTCATAGAGCCAAAATTCGCACTTGGAGAACTTGGCATAGAACTTGTGTTCCCTCAACTTATTGAGTACCAAACGCAAGTGCTTGGCATGATCTTCCTTGTTCTTTGAGAAAACCAGAATGTCGTCGAGATAGACCAAAACGAAGTCATTGGTGTAGGCGTTGAAGATGAAGTTCATCATGCGAGAGAAAGTTGGAGGAGCGTTGACGAGGCCAAAAGACATGACAGTGTATTCGTATGACCCATAGCTTGTCCTGAAAGCCGTCTTGGGAATATCTTGCTCACGGATTCGAATCTGATGATAACCCATACGGAGATCAAGCTTGGAGAATACTTGGGCACCTTTGAGTTGTTTGAACAGCTCGTTTACTTTACTTACTGTTACTCCTTGTGAAGTCATTGTATGTTTGCTCTATCATTTGTCTTCACTGAGTGACTGCGTGTTCTGTTTGGCTTCACAATATCTTCCTACCTGATCCTTACTACCTAGCTGCTATTAGTCTTTGTGCTTTCACTTCATTGAACACTTGACTATGGTTTGCCTAGTGTAGTCTACCTTCCGCTGCATGGTAATAGGTTTAATTTTATCGTTTGTCTTCAAAACTCCCATGTTCTGAAGACTTTCATAAAAATCGCCTATTCACCCCCCTCTAGTCGATATAACGCACTTTCAATTGGTATTAGAGCAAGGTGCTCCCTTGTTTTGTGTGATTCGGTTTAACCACCTGGAGTTTTAGCTATGTCGACTGCATGGATAATTAAAGTCTCCGCTGCGTGCCCCGTCTTTTATGGAACTGAATATCCCTACTGGAAGAATAAGATGCGCATGCATCTTGAAGCCATTGACGTCGACCTATGGTATGTCGTCGAGAATGGCGTTCCCAAGGCTGGAGAAGGTGTCACTGCTGCTGATGTCAAGAAATTCATTCAACTGGACTCTACTGCCAAGAATATCATCTGCGGTCATCTGACCAAAGGACAGTATGGCCGTGTGAGTGCTTTGAGGACACCCAAGCTGGTCTGGAACTGGCTCTCCAAGGTCAATGAAGGCATCTCAACCCAGAGAGATCAGAGAATCAGTGTCCTTCGCAACCTCTTCAATCGCTTCAAGCGAAATGACAATGAGAATGTCCAGCACACATTTGTCCGACTCACTGACATCACAAATGAGCTTCAAGCCCTCGGCGCCACTGAGATTACCAAACACGAAGTCGTCAAGACGCTGCTGAGATCACTTGATAGTTCATTTGACATCCTGGCCCTGATGATTCAAGAACGTCATGATTTCAAGACACTCGATCCGTCTGACATACTTGAGAGGCTCAACACACATGAGTTTCAGCTTTCGCAGAAAAGAGATATCTATGGTCAAAACTATGGGCGAACTCGTGCCTTGAAGGAAAAAGCTGTCTCCTCATCTGAAGAAGAATCTGACAGCAGTTCTGATGATCCTGAAGACATTGGAAGGGAACTTGCTATGCTTGTCAAGAAGTTCCAAAAATTCACCAAGAAGAAAGGCTTCAGAAAGTCTTCCCGATCAAGTTCAAAGAATTATGAAGCTCCTGCTCATGACTACAAGAAGAAAACATGTCACAAGTGCAAGAAACTTGGCCACTTCATCTCTAAGTGTCCACAGTGGGATAATGAGAACAAAAAGAAAAAGAAGAGCAAGGAATATGACTCTGACGACAAGAAGAAGAAATACTCAAAGTCTTCTTCCAAGTCTTCCTCAAAGTCTTCATCACACAAGAAGGGCTCATCTGGCAAGGCACGTGCGTTTGTTGGCAAGGAAATGGATTCAGAGGAGGAGTCTGCTTCTGAGGAGGCGGAGAGTCTGGCTACAGCATACGTTGCCAAGTCCATCTTCAACACTGAAGACAATGACTTCATCACCGACACCGATGCAAATGACAAGGACTACTCCGCTTATACCTACTGCTTCATGGCACGCGGTGCCAAGGTAAACACATGCACTACTCACTATCAAACATCTAGTGACGATGACTCTGATTGTGGTTCAAAACCTAGCTACAAAACACTTGCTAAAATTGCAACTGAACAACAGAAAGCTATGGAACATATTCAAAAACTGTTAGACAGAAACGATGATCTGTTAGGTGCTGAAATGACTCGATCAGAATCCTTAATTGAAGACATAAAAAATCTTCACGTTAATTATCAGGAACTTGAAAGTTGTCATGAAACTCTCTCAACAACTCATGAAGAGCTTTCCTATGATTATCTTCAAAGGAAGCAGGATCTTGAGAAATTGAGAGCGGTTCATGAAGATCTTCAAACGGAAAAAGAGTCACTTCGTGCCAAACAGATCAGTCCCGCTCAGGAAGGATTTGAACCACCATGTCTTAAATGCATTGAGCGTGATAATGCTACTTCTGTTCCTGAATGTTCTACTGCTACTGCTGTTGCAATATCTTCAACTGTTGATGTGGTAACTAACCCCTCTGCTGAGGATAACACCGCTATTGCTGATGAGAATGCTAGGTTGAAGACATTGCTTGAAACAGGGATGTACAAAAGTCTTCAAGGGCATCAGACACTATGTGATGTCCTCAAAAAGCAGATTCTGAACCGAAACCCTAGGAAAGAGGGTGTTGGGTTCGTAAGGAAAATGAATGCAGATGGCTCTTACTGGAAACCTGAGCAGTACCCCAAAACCATGTGGGTTGCTGCAAAGGAACCTTCAGCAGATCCATCCAATCTAACTGGCTTCACTTGTGCTAACCCCATTATCATTGATGAATCCTTTGATGCAAACTATATACTGTTTAAGAATCAGAATGGTGAAGTATTTGCCAGGTACATTGGTACTAACTGCAGGAATGGACCGCCTATGAAGAAGATCTGGGTTTCGAAAAGGTGTCTGGAAAATCTTCCTGTGAATGTCTTCATGACACCTCACATGAAGAAGACAAACCTCAGACCAAAGGCTTCATACGGTCCAAAGGCTTCATACAGACAGAGGACTCACCTAAGTCGCACTAACGCAAATGTTTTGCAGGGAAACCAGATTCAGGCATATGAATATGAGAGCGGTTCATCAAACCGCCATGTTCATAAGACCAAGAACTATTCTTCTTATTCTTATGAGTACTATTGTCCGCCTGTAAGACTGTTTGCTAGGGCTTCAAAGCCAAAATTCTCAGATGCTGCACTTAGACTTATTGCTTCTAAGCCACCCTTGAAGATGTGGGTGGCTAAGAAAGCTTAACTCTCTTTTGCAGGGAAAGGTCTCCAGCAGAAAACCAAAATCGTCTGACGCTATTGCTGGGGACCTTAAACATCTTGTAGGGTGCAAGATCAAATGCCCAAATGGTCTTACTATGTACTTCATACCTGAATCGCTTGCTACTCTCCCTATTAGTCCTAACCTGGATCTAAGCTTTCATAACCCACTGGTTCGTCAAATGTTTTTGCTTCACAATGCTCTTGGTGAAGCCTATCCCCCTAACTGCACTGTAGGGTACGACACCAGCGTCTTCAGAATGGATTATTGACAGTGGGTGTACAAATCACATGACTGGCAAAAGAAGTCTTCTTATGGACTCACCCTTACATCCATCCGACAAGAGCCACATCACATTTACTGACACTGGTAAAAGTAAGGTATTGGGTCTAGGTAGAGTTGCAATCTCAAGGGATCAACACATGGATAAAGTCATGCTTGTTGAATCCCTTGGCTTCAACTTAATGTCTGTCTCAATGCTTTGCGATTTGAACATGATCGTAATGTTTGGAAAATATCGTTTCCTTGTACTAATGGAATCTGACAAGTCTCTAGTGTTTGAAGGATATCGAAAATATGATTTGTACGTGGTAGACTTCTCAGCAGGACCACAGCTTGCAGTATGTCTTCTAGCAAAGGCTTCAGAATGCTGGCTCTGGCATCGGAGGCTTGGACATGCTGGCATGAGGAACCTCCACACCCTTGCGAAGAAGAAGCATGTCATAGGCATCGAGGGCGTCAAGTTCAATAAAGACCACTTATGCGGTGCCTGTGAAGAAGGGAAGATGACAAGGGCCAAACATCCCTCGAAGACAATCATGACCACAACTCGACCCTTCGAACTGCTTCACATGGATCTTTTCGGTCCCACTCATTACTCAACTCTTACTACTACTGCTTGCCTCTATGGCTTCGTTATTGTTGATGATTATTCTAGATATACTTGAGTGCACATAATCCTTTACAAGACTGAAGTGCAGGATGTCTTCAGACGCTTCGCCAATCGAGCTATGAACAATTATGGCGCTAAGATAAAGCACATCAGAAGTGACAATGGCACTGAATTCAAGAACACTGGTCTTGATACATATCTTGATACCTTGGGCATCACACATGAATTCTCAGCCCCGTACACGCCACAGAAGAATGGCGTCGTCGAACGCAAGAACAGAACACTAATTGAGATGGCCAGAATGATGCTAGATGAATACAAGACCCCAAGAAAATTCTGGCCCGAAGCCATTGATACTGCATGACATACAATCAATCGTGTTTATCTTCACAAGCTACTGAACAAGACATCTTATGAGCTCCTTACTGGCAAGAAGCCAAATGTCAGTTACTTCAGAGTATTTGGCGCAAGGTGCTGGATCAAGGACCCACATCACACCTCAAAGTTTGCACCAAAAGCACATGAGGGTTTTATGCTTGGATATGGAAAGGATTCACACTCCTACAGAGTCTTCAATCTATTTCATTACAAAGTGGTTGAAACAGTGGATGTGCGGTTCGATGAGACCAACGGTTCACAAAGAGAGCAACTGCCAAATGTGCTAGATGAAGTTCCATCCAGTGAATCAATCAAGCTAATGGGAACTGGAGAAATTATACCTTCTGAAGCTCATCCTGAAGAAGAACTTATCATCTCAGCACCTGATCAACATGAAGACAATGCTCAGCCTGAAGACATTCCTTCCAACAAAGACAATGAACAACAAGAGCAAAGTCTTCGCCCTGTACATCCTCGCGTTGCCAATGAAGTGCAGATTGAAAGAATAATTGATAGCATCAATGCACCTGGTCCACTCACTCGTTCAAGGGCAACTCAGCTAGCAAATTTCTGTGGGCACTTCGCATTCATCTCAATAGCAGAACCCAAGAAAGTTGAAGAAGCCTTCATGGAACCTGAATGGATTCAAGCTATGCAAGAAGAGCTTCAACAGTTTGAGCTGAATAATGTATGGGAACTGGTTAAGTGTCCTGATCCATGGAAGCACAATATAATAGGCACCAAATGGATACACCGCAACAAGCAAGATGAGCATGGTCAAGTTGTCAGAAACAAAGCTCGTCTCGTTGCTCAAGGATATACTCAAGTGGAAGGCATTGACTTCGATGAAACATTTGCTCCTGTGGCTAGACTTGAAGCCATACACATACTGCTGGCCTATGCAAATCATCATAACATAATTCTATATCAAATGGATGTGAAGAGTGCCTTTCTCAATGGCAAGATTGAAGAAGAAGTGTATGTTGCACAACCACCTGGCTTTGAAGATCCAAAACATCCTGACATGGTATACAAGCTCAACAAGGCACTGTATGGCCTCAAACAAGCCCCTCGGGCCTAGTATGACACACTCAAATACTTCCTAAAGAGCAAAGGCTTCATACCTGGTTCCCTAGATCCCACTCTTTTCATGAAGACATATGATGGTGAACTGTTTGTGTGCCAAATATATCTGGATGACATTATCTTCGGCTGCACCAATCAGAAGTACAGTGAAGAGTTTGGATATATGATGCAAGAGCAATATCAGATGTCTATGATGGGAGAGCTAAAGTTCTTCCTCGGTCTTCAAATATGACAACAACGCAATGGCATCTTCATATCTCAAGAGAAGTATCTCAAAGATTGCCTGAAGAAGTTCGGTATGCAAGACTGCAAAGGCTTCACAACACCAATGCCAGCCAAACATCATCTGGGTCCTGACGACAATGGTAAAGAGTTCGATCAAAAGGTATACCGCTCCATGATTGGTTATTTACTTTATCTATGTGCATCTAGGCCAGATATTATGCTTAGTGTTTGCATGTGTGCTCGATTTCAAGCGGCACCAAAGGAGTCGCATCACTTAGCTGTGAAGCGAATTCTTCGATATTTGGCTCACACCCCAACTCTAGGATTATGGTATCCAAAGGGATCAGAGTTTGATCTGGTTGGATTCTCGGATGTTGATTATGCTGGTGACAAAGTCGATCACAAGTCTACATCAGGCACATGTCACTTTCTGGGACGATCACTTGTATGTTGGTCTTCAAAGAAGCGGAACTATGTATCTCTCTCCACTGCTGAATCTGAATACATTGCTGTTGGATCTTGCTGCGCTCAGCTTCTGTGGATGAAGCAAACACTCAAGGACTATGGCATTCATCTGAAGCAAGTGTCACTTTACTGCGACAACGAAAGCACCATCAAGATTGCCAACAACCCAGTTCAGCACTCGAAGACAAAGCACATTGAAATTCGTCATCACTTTCTCAGAGATCATGTTGTGAAGGAAGACATTGATATCATACACGTCAACACTGAAGAGCAATTGGCAGATATCTTCACCAAGCCCTTGGATGAGAAGAGGTTTTGCAAGTTACGGTGTGAGCTAAATATCCTGGAATCCTCAAATGTCCTGTGATCAGGCACACATCCTAACCCTTATGCATATTGATGACTTAGATGTGCAACACACGAAGTAAAGTATATCTTCAATCAATGAAGACATACATTCTAAGTGTGAATACATTGATGTGGAATTTGACTTCAGAGCGCCACGATAATTGTGCGCCGTGTCTGGGTCTAATACTTCCTATACGGTGGGTAACGCCACCACCAAACGTTCTATTTTGAAGTGTTTCACTCATGGCGTTACCTTGCAATGTCTTCACATTTGGTTTGGCTTTGATCTCAACATATTTTCATGATTATCTTCACTATGTTGATTATAAATATATATATATATATATATGCTAGTGTTCTGTCCTCTACAGCATTCACTTATAGCTATGTCTTCATGTTGAATCTTTTGAACTAAGTGAATGTGATCGGACCCTAACCTCTCTATGCTTTCTATCTCAAACTCTATCTCCCCAAGTCATATGCATTCTATTGAAACTGTCGAATGTCTTCTCTGCGTCCTTGTTAGCAGAAGATACAGAGACAACCATTAAGTCCGTTTTCAATGCTCATTCCTCCACATGAAATCCAGAGAAGTAGGAATGACCACCTGGCAATCCAGGCGTGCGTGGGACATGGAACAAACCCCAAAATTCTGCATAATGGCCATGTGTTCCTCAGATGCGAATCGCCAGGGGCACCTATGTAATAGCACAGTGCCGCCCCTGTGCCTATAAATACACACTCACAGCGGTCATTATCTCTTCTTCCACCCTCGCACGAACCCTAGCACCACCGCTAGCTCTCGATGACGCCGGCGACGAAGCGCTTCGCTGCCGCAACCTCTCCGACGCCGTCTTCACGCCGACCGCGGACATCGTCCTCTCCGCCGTCGCCGTAGGTGTCCTCCGTCGCCAAGTTAGGGCACGGAAGAGTGAACTGCTCGGCCTCATCTCCCACTCCGTCTCGCAGTTCTCAGTGTGGTAAATAAAACTCCCTTTTTACAGCACCGTTGATCCTATTGATCTGTCACTTTCTACCACAAGCAGTTTCTGTTCACACAAGCTAGATCTCTCATAACATGCCTAGTATATTCACTTGTGCTTCACAAAGTAGTTAGATTCCTCACTTGTACTGATCTGTGGATTCGTACAAATCTGGAACCAACTTCTTATCTATGAGTGAATGTCTTCGCACGATGAGGTCAATGTCTTCTAAACAGATTTATCTTCAAAATCTTCTGAGAATGCATATGGCCTCTTCCCCTTCCCTCGCACCTTAATGCTATCACAGGTACATGTCCATGGGAGAATCCTTTGGTTCTCATAGTCTGCATTCATTTGCAGAATTCTTACAGCATCACATAAATTCTCCCGAAGCCAGTTCCTGTTGGTCTAGCAAATGAAAACCTTTGAAGCCTTTGAACGTCTTGAAGCCTTTCAAGTTAAAGTTTATGGCTTCAGAGAAAGCAGCAAGGAAGGGTGGCAGAAAGCGTCGTGGTGAGACCTCCAGAGATCTGCCAGATGAACTCTTAGAAATGTACAAGACAGATCCTGAAGAGGATTACAGTCAGCGCAAGACCTGAATCCAATGGATTCGAAGATATTGGGCAGAACAATGGTTCAAATACAAATTTGTGACCCAGGAGTATGCTGAGAAAAACGCCATCAAGAGACCGTGGGGAGACATCCTATTCAAGAATCTTCTACCCAGGTCCAGAGATGAAGCCATTGCTCAGGGATTCTATCCATGCATGGTCCGTGGACCACAGCCTGCTGATGCACACTCGTCGTCACTGCTATGGTGTCATGACGACAATCTATTCAAGCGCAACTTCCAGTTTGCTCAAAACTCAGCGAAGCAGAACAAGAAGACTTTTGGGTTAGACTTCAACCCTGGTCCCTCATCTCCAATGGCAGATGGCACACGACATGCAGAACCCAATGTCATCGGTCCTTTTGCCAACCTTGAAGGCCTCATCACCTACATCTTGGTTCAAGGGACTGCAGTGAATGAGCCTACAGCTGACACCGAGTCGGATGATGCGCCTGTAGTGCCGAAGCCAAAGCAGTTGAAGAAGCCAAAAGCTTCAAAGCCGGCCCCTTCACCAAAAATCTCAAGGGCGAAGCCATTGGCAACTGCACCTCCTGAAGACAGTGTGCAGTCTGAAGACTTATCACGCGTCTCCAAGCCCCAGAAGGCCAAGATGCTTCTGTCTCACACTGGCAAAGAGCTAACAGTTGTTGCCATTCTGCACAACGACGACATTGATCTGTCAAGTGATGAAGATCTTGCAGATGACGCTCTTGAGCAACTCATCAAGAGCAAAGAAGAAGCAGAAATCTTCAATGATTTGCCTCTCTTTGATGTCACCATCATCCACAACTTCATTGACGAGTGGTTTGACATGCCAAACATCAGCTTTGAAGATCTGCAGCTACCCATTGGCCTCAGTGTCGCCTTCCAAGGCGCCATTGCTTCAGAACTTGCTATTGCCCAGCGCATTGTTGAACTAAAGCAGAAGATTGACTATGAAAAGGCTCAGTTCAAGAAGCATATGGCCAAGCTCAGTGCGCAAGAAGTGAAGAGCTTCAAGACAATGATGCACGAGCTCAAGGAAGCCTTTGTGAAGAAGCGTGCAGAAGCTCAGGGTTCGCGTGAGCGCATGAAGACTCTGGCTGACAGATGTGTGCAAGCCTATAATGAGGCTGAGAAGCGCAAGGCACTTGGGCGTCCTGGCATCGACCCCAGGGTGGCCGCAAAGAAGAAGAAGAAGCCTGCTACGGCTGAACCTGATGCACCCAGGCAAGAAGCAGTTCCGATTGTCTTCCCAACTGGACTGACTGGCTCGAAGCCAAAAAGCCGGTCAACAGCTTCAGAGCTCAAGAAGACAAGAACTGCTGAGGCTGAAGCCAGGAAGAGGAAACTCTCTGAAGCCTCTCCTACTGCCCCCACCAAGAAAAAGAGAAAGACCAAGAAAGCTCGGGCTGCTCCCACAGAGCCCTTGATAGTTGAACCCATTTCTATGGTTCATCCTGATGCAGAACGTCAACTGACAGTTCATGAGCCTGCTTCCACAGAGGCTCCTGAAGCTGAAGACATTCCAGCAGCTGATCCCATCGCTGCTGAAGACATTGGTCATCATGACAATGTAGAAGATGATGCAGTCCTTCCTCAGTTTGAAAACAGCGAACTCATCAGCATTGGTCATCCACTGACGCCAATTGCACAGGATGCTTCATGGGTGGATCGCCCACAAGAGGAAGAAGTCTATGAGGCCCAGCCCACTCCAACTCCACAGGCGTCGTCTGCGTTCCGCAGGCTTTGCAAAGGTCCAAGGCCTCAAGTCTCTGCTGAAGACATTCCGGCTGCATTAGCCGCAGAAGAAGAAGTACCACAAGATCCCACTCCCCCGTTCCACCAAGAAGTAGTTCTCCAGGAGAACGTGCCTGTGACCAACCCTCCAGCTAGTCAAGTGGAGGACGAAAAATCTTGAGGCTGCCACAACCAACAATGAAGCTAATGTGGAGCCCTCCCCAGCAAAAGCTTCAGAAGACAGCGAAGCCACTGATCCCGCCACTTCTGTTCCTGAGTCTGCTGCCGGTCCCCAATTCAACTATCATGTTGAGCATAGGCCTCAGGTCCAGAAGCCAATCCCAAGACTACCAAGGTTTCCAGGTCCTGCATCAGCACCTGGCTCCTTCAACATCAATGGCTTCAGGGCAGACAACACGTTCTTCAATAGCTCCAGGAACCCCTACTCAAGGGAAAGGATATCATCTGATCGGTTCTGGAGCTATCCTCAGTGAAGCTATTACTCTTGCATTCTTTACAACCAAGGTCGCATCTTCCCACACAAGCGCCTTGATGTTGAAGCTATAGCTAGTCTGCCCTGTCTAGAAGAAGCGTTGGATTGCTTCAAGCAAGTGGGTCTGCTGCAGTTTGTTACTGATGAAGAGCATTGGAATGAAGAGCTGCTACTACAATTCTATGCCACACTTCACATCAAAGGGTACAGCAGAGATCCGAAGACTTGGGTCCTGGAGTGGATGACTGGCAATGTTCATCACGAAGCCAATGCATTTGACATCATTGAGCTCACTGGCTTACCCACTCCTGGCGATCTCTTCGAGCAAGGCTGTCAGCTGCATGCTGAAGCTATTGAGAGCATCTTTCAGCGGCCAGAACCTGATATGAGTCAAATGCTCAGCATGATGAAGCCATTGCCCCAAGATGCTGCTTATCCCACAGAGTTCTTCATTGAAGACCTTGAGTACCTGCCCAGAACCATCTATCACATCATCAGGCGAACTCTCTGGCCTATCAAAGGGCACTCTCCAAATGCCAAGCTTCAGGGTGCAATGAAGACATTGGTCTTCTATATACTTCATGGCAAATGCTTCAATGCACATGACTTCTTCATACGCCAACTTGCTGCATCAGGCATTGATCTGTTTGGTTTGAAGTTCTACGCCCCTTGGGTCATGCGGCTGATCAAGCTAAACTCCGCCATCTCGTATCAGCCCTCAGCCCGCAACCATCGGATCTTCTTGCCTGACGTGGACATGTCTACTGAAGCCATATATACTGAGCCTGCCAAGCAACCTCTAAGTCTTCAAAATGTAGAACATCAGAGTTTTACTCAGAACGTTGAAGGCGTTGAAGTAGTTTCTTGGGTGTATCCTTTGGCTGGCACTACACGTGCACCACACCCTGCTTTCACTGAAGCCACTGACAGTGCCACTGCTCCAAGACCCAAGAAGCGCACTCGTGTTCTCAACAACCGAGAGCTTCTTGTGGCTCTACATCAGAAACAGGATAGGCATCATGACTGGCTGAAGCGTCAGATGAAAAGCCTCTTGGTGGATGTTAATCGCACTCGTAATCTTGCCACCAAGAATGCTTTCGTTGCCCATGAAACCTGTCGCCGCACATGGAAAGGGCTCACGATGATGTGTTCTGAAGCTGATCTTCAAGAGGATGGCTTCTCTGAGAGATTCAAGTTTGACTCCACACCTCCTCGAAGGGCTGTGCTGCTAGGAACTCCATCCCTTGAAGACTCTGAGTTCTCTTCCTCTGCTGCCACAGTGACTGCCAGAATTATTGAGGAAGAAGACGATGCTACTTCACCACCACCTCCTTCATCACCTCCAAGCTCTTCTGCACCGCCAAACAACACCAACAACCCTGCTACTTCACCTACTCCTCATGGGAACGAGTAGAGGCTCTATGTCTTCAAACCTTTTTGGTCATTACTAACAAAAGGGGGAGAAGCATATGAGATTGATAGTCTTCAAGCGGGTCCATATGGGTGGGTGCTTTATATTTTGCTTCGTGCTTACAACTCTCGTTTTTGCTACATTTGGTTCTTATGAGTTGTAACACTTAAACTAGATGGTCGTCTGCTACTTATTTGCCACATTGTCTTGCGAAGATAAATTCCTCATGTGTGACGATAAATTCCGCACTTAGCTCATTCTGCAGACGTCCATTTTCCATTATGCATGTCATTATCTTCATATACTTTCACATGCATAGTGGATTGTCATCATAAGTTGAAGTGGATCTCCACAAGTACAACCTGCCATGTGCATTTGCATTCCAAAAGCAAATTAACTTATATGCACATCTTCAGGGGGAGCCCTTGCAACTTATGAAGACAATTCCTTATCCTTTACAATTTCACATATTATATTCCCCGTTGAAAACTTCAACTAGTTTGTCATCAATCACCAAAAAGGGGGAGATTGTAAGTGCATCTAGTGCCACCCCTAGTTGGTTTTGGAGTATTGACGACAAACCTAGTTGAGGGACTAATGTGTTTGTGAGAATTGCAGGATAACACAGGTAGAAGTCCCTCATTGATTCGGTTTTACTACCAAAGATGACCCCTAAAACTTTATGAAGACATTGAAGTCAAAGGTGGTATATGAAGATATTCACATTGAAGACTATGACAAGAGAAGACACTATATGAAGCCTATGGAGCTCGAAGACTTAGATCTTTTATAGTTCTTTTTCTTTTGTGTTGAGTCATAGGAACCACCGTACTGTTAAGTGGGGTCCAAGAGAACCAGTCAGAATGACTGAAGTGATGCCTAAACCAAAAACCTATGTCTTCGAGTGAAGACTATGAGAGCGAATCTTGTCCAGAGTCGGACAAGTCAGCTTTGCTTGTAGCCCAAGTAAAGTTGCCGTGTGAGTTTGAAATCTAACCGTTGGGACACATGTCAGTTCCTTAGTGACCCAGGGTCATTTCGGACAAATCAGGTCGGGTTGCCAAGTGGCTATAAATAGCCCACCCCCTACAACCATAAACGGTTGGCTGCTCAGATTGAAAGTGCGACTTTTGTCGTTTGAGAGCAACCCACCTCGAAGCCTTTGAGAGAGAATTCCTTGCAAGGATAAAGCCCTAACCACCAGAGCCAGAGAGAATTGGGCATCACTTAAGTCTTCTTGTCTGTGTGATCTGAAGACTTATTACACTTGAGGACTGTGCATCCTCCAGCCGGTTAGGCGTCACGTTCTGAGCATCCAAGAGACATTGTGGATTGCCAGTGAACGAAGTCTATGAAGGTTTGGGAGTCTACCTTGAAGACTTACCAGAGTGATTGGGCGAGGTCTATGTGACCTTAGCTCAAGGAGAATACGGTGAGGACTAGGTGTCCTGAGCTGCGTGTTCAGGACTGGGTGTCCGGGACTGTGTGTCCTAAGGTTTAAATACCTAGCCGCTCCAACCAGACGTATAGTTGTCATAGCAACTGGAACTGGTTCAACAAATCATTGTCTTCAACGAGTCACTGGTTTCATCTTCACTTCACTTTACTTATTGTTACTCCTTGTGAAGTCATTGTATGTTTGCTCTATCATTTGTCTTCACTGAGTGACTGCGTGTTCTGTTTGGCTTCACAATATCTTCCTACCTGATCCTTACTACCTAGCTGCTATTAGTCTTTGTGCTTTCACTTCATTGAACACTTGACTGTGGTTTGCCTAGTGTAGTCTACCTTCCGCTGCATGGTAATAGGTTTAATTTTATCGTTTGTCTTCAAAAATCCCATGTTCTGAAGACTTTCATAAAAATCGCCTATTCACCCCCCCTCTAGTCGATATAACGCACTTTCAATAACCCATACAGAGATCAAGCTTGGAGAATACTTGGGCACCTTTGAGTTGTTCGAACAGCTCGTTTATGTTGGGAAGTGAGTATTTGTTCTTGATGGTCTTCTTGTTCAATGGACGGTAATCAACACAAAGTCGGTCCGTTCCATCCTTCTTCTTCACAAAAAGAACACCACAACCCCACGGAGAAGAACTAGGCCGGATGAGACCCATTCTTTCTTGAATATCGAGTTGCTTCTTCAGCTCCTTCAACTCTTTAGGTCCGAGCTTGTAAGGACGCTTGCACACTGGTTCCGTACCAGGCTCAAGATCAATAACGAATTCAACTGGCCGGTGTGGAGGCATTCCTGGAAGCTCTTCTGGAAAGACGTCTTGATATTCGCAAACGACTGGAATTTGCGAGATAGCATCGAGTTCACCCTTCTCATTGAGAGAAAACAGACGGATGGTATTATCCCGAGCGGCAAAGGAAATTACATCCTCAGACGAATGAGTCAATTGAATCTGCCTGGCAGCACAATCAAGATGCGCCTTGTGCTTAGAAAGCCAATCCATCCCGAGAATAAGATCAATATCCGAGTTACCAAGAACAATTGGAGAAGAAAGGAACTTGTAGTCGCCCAAGGTGATAGTAACCTCCGGGACGCAGGTGTTAGCTGTCATCTGCTTGCCCGGTGACACAATTTGCAAGGAACTTTGCAGATACTGATAATCGCACTCATACTTTGATGCAAAAGGTTTGGAAATGAAGCAATGCGATGCACCAGTGTCAAAAAGAACTTTTGCAGGGATATCGTTAACTGGAAGGTTACCCATGATGACATCTGACGAATCCTCTGCCTGAGCTGCATTCACCATATTGACCTTGGCGTACTTGGGGTTATGCTTGACCACAACTGTACTTGCCGATCTGACAGGAGGAGGAGGAGGAAGATGCCTCTGGTTGAGACACTTGTTGGCATAGTGACCCTTCTGTTGGCACTTGTTGCACGTGACCTCTGAAAGCGGACGGTGGTACGGAGCACTTGATCTTGGAGCTTGAGACGAAGTCTTGTTCTGAAAGCCAGGGTTGGGTGGGTGGGAAGAACCACTACCACCTTTGCTCTTCTGCTGATACGGCTGACGGAACGGAGGAGGAGGAAGCCAATACTTCTGCTGCTTGGCCACTTGAGTAGAGGAAGACGGAGTAACATCTCCGACTCGCTTCTTGGAAGCATCACACCTCAATTGAGCAGCCTCTTGCTTCAATGCCATGTTGTAGAACTCATCGTACCTCACGGGCTCAAAGAGAACAAGAGCTAGCTGAATTTCTTCTCTGAGACCACCCCTGAACTGGTATATCATGCTCTTCTCATCAGGGACGTCCTGCTTGGCAAAGCGGGCGAGCTTCTGGAACAACTTGTTGTAGTCATAGACAGACAAAGAGCCTTGCTTCAGGTTACGGAATTCCTCACGCTTGCTTTCAACCACGCTCTGAGGGATATGATGAGCTTTGAAATCTTGACGGAATTCATCCCAGGTAATTACACGTCCACCTCTGGAATCCTTGTACTGCTGGAACCATTCTGCAGCTTGATCTTTGAGTTGGAAGGAAGTGAACTTGACGAAGTGCTCAGGCCTGACGTTACTGCACTCGAAATGCTTGCACAGATCCACGAGCCAATCGTCAACATCGGTTGCCTCAACACAATTACTGAAAGTCTTTGGCCCGTTAGCAAGGAACTGGTTGAGTGTAGCAAAGTGATTCTGATTGTTGCCTTGGTTTCCTTGGTTGCCTTGATTGCGCTCTTGAAGAATTTGCATGATCAACTGTGTGTTTGCATTGGTTGCGGCCATCACAGCTTGCCATGCCTACGGAGGAGGTGGAGGTGGTGGCGGATCTTGATTCTGATTCTGATTGGCGCTCTTAGCGGGAGCCATCCTGAAGAGGTTGACCACCGTTAGCACATAGACAGATAAAATGAAGCTGAAACCAACGGAATGAAAATTGCAACATATAGTATTCACATCCGAACAAAATGAACGAATGCATTCCTCTTGACATGGTCACATATCCATAAATTGAGAAGCCACGTAGAATTCAGGTAGAGAAATAAATCAACAAGGTACGGATCAAGAACGAATACTCGGTAAGAAATCCCAATCTCAAACCAAATATCCGTGGAAGAAGAACTAGAGCTACGAGAATTCCCACGTATGAAACTCCCGAACCTTTCCGGTTATGCAATCAAGTGTTGGGGATACAGGGGAAGCATAATATCTCACCCAAATCTAGCAAATCCTACATCCAGCTGTATCCATCCTTCAACACATAACCGAGAAAAACTTCGGAAACCATCTACCTCAACCTTCGAAAACCATCCGTTATACAAGTTATGGCAATACTCCCAAACTCCCGCCCCAGTACTGGGTGGCGTCGAGGTTATCTCACCAATGAACTGCATAAAAGAGATTTTCGATGTCGGCGTACTAAACTCAGGTATTCCAGAATTGCAACGATAAAATTATGACGACAACACCTCAGAGCTCAACTCCCCGGGACACTTGCACAAAACCCCTGACAGGAGGCACCAAGACAATGTTCTCGTCATAAAACCATCGGAATGATTCCAAGATACCCGCGTGATCCTAATATTTTTTAGTGAAATTTGAGAAGAGAAGAGTCAAAAATCTACGTCAGGATGCCTTACCAGAGCGATGAGGAGACTGGGAAGTAAAAAGAATTCCTAAACTCTCCGATATATAATTCCTAAATGACTCAAAACATTTTTCTAGACACAACTCGTCCGCTAAAAAAATGATCAAGCAATGGGGCTCCTAAGGTCGGGGAAGGCTCTGAATACCAACTTGTAATGCCCTCGATGCGGCTATAGCTCCCACATGTCAAGGCACGACTTAGAGACATAACCGCATTGAAAGCAATGTCGCAAGTTAAGCAATCTTCACAACATCCCATGTAATATAAATAATAAAGGGGTGATAACATTGTTGGCTTACACTCGCCACGTCAATCAAGGTACATAAATAACATTACATCATCCAAACACTCATGGCCCATCGACGGTGCCAAAATAAAAGATAACCCAACATGCGACACGGTCCCGATCACCCCCAACAGGGCACCACTACTGATCATCAGGGAAAGACACATAGTATCATTGAGAGTCCTCGTCGAACTCCCACTTGAGCTCAAGCGCATCATCTGGAGTGGAATCATCAGGCCCTGCGTCTGGTGTAATAGTAATCTGTGAGCCACAGGGACTCAGCAATCTCGCACCCTCGCGATCAAGACTATTTAAGCCTATAGGTAAGGCAAGGTAAAATATGTGGAGCTGCAGCAAGCGACTAGCAAATATGGTGGCTATCCTGTTCGCAAAAGAGAGCGAGAAGAGGAGGCAAAGCGCGAGCGAGAAACTAGAGGACAACCTGCGCAAACATTACTCCAACACCGTGTCCACTTCCCGGACTCCGCCGAGAAGAGGCCATCACGGTAACACACTCAGTTGATTCATTTTAATTAAGTTAAGGTTCAAGTTATCTACAACCGGACATTAACTAATTCCCATCTGCCCATAACCGCGGGCACGGCTTTTGAAAGTTCAAATCCCTGCAGGGGAGTCCCAACTTAGCCCATGACAAGCTCTCACGGTCAACGAAGGAATAGACCTCCTCCCGAGACATTCCGATCAGACCCGGTACCTCGGTTCTTCAAGACACTTCGACAGGTTAAAACAAAACCAGCAACACCGCCCAAATGTGCCGACAAATCACTATAGGAGCTGCACATATCTCGTTCTCAGGGCACACTCGGATGAGCGCTCCATACAACTAAAACCAAACCTCGAGTTTCCCCGAGGGGACGCTGCACAGGACTCTAGTTTGGACCAACACTCAGAGGAGCACTGGCCCAGGGGGGGCTAAAATAAGATGACCCTCGGGCTCCGGAAACCCAAGGGAAAAAGAAGCTAGGTGGCAAATGGTAAAACCAAGGTTGGGCATTGCTGGAAAAGCTTTAATCAAGGCGAACTATCAAGGGGTTCCCATTATAACCCAACCGCGTAAGGAACGCAAAATCCGGGAACATAACACCGATATGATGGAAACTAGGGCGGCAAGAGTGGAACAAAACACTAGGCGAGAGGCCGAGCCTTCCACCCTTTACCAAGTATATAGATGCATTAAGATAACATGGCAATGTAATGATATCCCAACAAGTAAATAAATGTTCCAACAAGGAACGGTCTCCAATCTTCACCTGCAACTAGCAACGCTATAAGAGGGGCTGAGAAAAGCGGTAACATAGCCAATCAACGGTTTGCTAGGACATGGTGGGTTAGAGGTTTGACATGGCAATTTGGGATGCTTGAAAGCAAGTGGTAGGCATCGTAGCATTGGCATAGCAAAAGAGCGAGCATCTAGCAAAGCAAAGATAGTAGTGATTTCGAGGGTATGATCATCTTGCCTGCAAAGTTGTCAGAGTTGACTGGATCCTCGAAAGCAAACTCAACGGGCTCCTCGTTAGCGAACTCGTCTCCCGGCTCTACGCAAACAAGACAAACAAGCAAACGGAACACAATCAACCATGTGCGAAGCTCAAACAATATGATGCAAGGATGGTATGCTATGTGGGATGCGATGCGGGATGCATATGCAAGGTTTGACAAGGGATGCATGAACCTGGCCTCAACTTGGGAATCCAAGTGTTCCACTGGAAAGATGAGATGAAATCGCTTGAAAACGATATAAAGAACCCGGAATCGGAGTTACGGTTTGGAAATGGCAAGCGATTGAAATATGACCACGTTCTGCGATTTACAGCAAGTAGCCATCTAAATGCAATGAGATGAACATGCTACAGCACCCAAACATGGCATAAAAATACATGGTAGGGATGCATTCAAGATGCTTAACAAAAGTCTAGCACTGAGCTACGGCCAATTCATCCATTAACAGGTTCAAACAAACATGGCAAAAATGCATATGGTAAACAGATTTCAGACTTAGTGAAATTAACACTCGTCTGGAATTTCAGATCAGATAGCACTCTTCGGAGCAACAAAACTACATGCTACAGGACCTGAACATGGCAAAGTAAAGCATGGCATAGAGCTACTCAAAGAGCTTAACAAAAGTCCCTTAGTGACCTTGAGCCAAAAGGGATCAGAAAATACATTTGCAAGCATGTGAACATGGCAAAAACATAATCAGTTCTCAGACTTGGTGAAAACTGTAACATGCTGAAAACAGGTATCAAGTAGGCATGTTTACGAGCTCGATGCACTCACTACAGAGCAAGTCATGACAAGATAAGCATACATCCATCAAGAATACACAAAATTCAAGCTAGACATGGCAAGAACAATAGCATAGCATGCACGGATCAACTACAACATCCTCGGCAAAATCGCTAACAAGTAGATAATCTGCACAGATTCACGAAGTAGCAAAAGTAGAGCTCGATTGACTCAAGCTAGGGTGCTACATAATTGCAAACAAAGAGATGGATGGATAGAGCACTAGAAGATTAACAAAACATCCTTACTGATAATCCTCAAACGAGGCACGGATCACTACGAAACAACATGAACATATGGCCATATGAGATAAACAGGTCAAGGACTTGGTGGAAATGCTAAGTCCTTGAAATCAGCATTACCAAGTGCCTCACTTTGCAAGCTTGTGCTAGTCACCACACACATCACAAAAATACATGGGTTGCACCTCTGGAAAGATGGCAAAACCCTTAACAAAACATATGTAGAGCTCATGGGCATATCATGCACAGAATAATCATGGCAGAAATGACAAATATCTAAATGGAGCAGCAGATCTGACAATTAACTCAAGTAGCACTTTTCTAACAGCATTTCGGGCATCAAGATGAACTCAAATAGAAATGATGTAGTGAGATGAAATGATGTACTCTCTGAGTATGTCTAAAACGGAGCTACGAATGAGGAGTTACGGCCCGATGAACAATGGCATATGAACTAAGGTTTCGGGGGAGAAAGTCAACCGAGTTTTTGGATCTAGATCCAGAAACACTGTAGCAGGCACGGGAAACGAGGTTTCGCCGGGGTGAGGACATCGCCGGACTTTATGAACTCGCCGGAGAAGTGGGTCATCGGAGTTGCTCGAGTGGAGAAGAAGAAGTTGCCGGCGGCGAGGGAGCCACCAGGCGCGGTCGCCGGCGGTGAGGGGGCGCCCGCGGCGGAGCTGGCGCGGTGAGGAACTCCGGCACGGGGCGGCGGCCGGGTCAGCCGCGGAGCTCGGCGGCGCGGGCGGCGGCGGTCAGGGTGGCGCCGGCTCGGAGAGCGGAGGCGTGGAGTCAGCAGCGGCGACTCTCGATGGGCTTCGGGGGCGAAAGCGGGCTCCGGCGGCCGGCGGGAATCGCGGCAAAGTGGGCGCCCGCCCCGACATGTGGCGACATGCTATTGGCGCAGGGCAGTGGCGTGGTGCAGGTGGGACATGTCCGGCCTGTCTGGACTTCGTCCGGCGGCGCGAGGAGGGGGAAGACTAGGGTTTCACCCGTGATTTCGAATGGGGGGAGATATTTATAGGCATAGAGGGAGCTGGAGAGTCCAAATGAGGTGTGGTTTTCGGCCACGCGATCGTGATTGAACGCTCTAGATGATGGAGAGGGTTTTGGTGGGTTTTGGGTCAAATTGGCAGGGTGTTGGGCTGCAACACACACGAGGCCTTTTTGGTCCCTCGGTTAACCGTTGGAGTATCAAACGAAGTCCAAATGATACGAAACTTGACAGGCGGTCTACCGGTAGTAAACCAAGGCCGCTTGGCAAGTCTCGGTCCAATCCGGAAATGTTTAATCCCCACACATGAAAGAAAGGTAGAAATGACCGCCGGAGGAGAACGAAGCGCCAGAATGCAAAACAGACAACGGGGAAAATGCTCGAATGCATAAGATTAACACGTATGCAAATGCAATGCACATGATGACATGATATGAGATGCATGACAACGACAACAACACACGGAGACAAAAACCCGAACCCGAGAAAAATAAAATAACTTAAGGCCGGAAACGGCAAGAGTTGGAATACATATTGGATAAGTCATATCCGGGGTGTTACAACACTCCACCACTACGAAAGGATCTCGTCGCGAGATCTAGGACTGAAAGAACGCCGGGTACTCAGAACGGAGGTGATCCTCGCGTTCCCAGGTAGCTTCATGGTCGGAATGGTGTGACCACTTGACTTTGAGGAATTTGATTGACTTGTTGCGAGTCTTGCGTTCAGTCTCTTCAAGAATAGCAACTGGGTGCTCATGATATGAGAGATCTTCTTGGTGCTTAATGTCCTCGAAGTTGACGGTGCGGTCAGGAGTCTTGAAGCACTTTCGAAGCTGAGAGACATGGAACACATCATGAACATTTGCAAAGTTTGAAGGAAGCTCGAGTTGATAGGCGAGATCGCCTCTCTTGCTGACGATCTTGAAAGGTCCCACGTATCTAGGGGCAAGCTTCCCTTTGATACCGAAGCGACGAGTACATTTCATAGGAGAGATGCGGAGGTAAACATGATCTCCGATCTCGAAAGCCAAATCACGATGCTTACTATCATAGTAGCTCTTCTGGCGGGATTGGGCTGCTTTGAGGTTATCTCGAATGACTTTGCACATTTCCTCTGCCTCTGTGATTAAGTCATTTCCCAGATGCTGACGTTCACCAGTTTCAGACCAGTTGACAGGGGTACGACACTTCCCGCCATACAGAATTTCAAATGGGGCCTTGCCCGAACTTGCTTGAAAACTGTTGTTGTAGGAGAATTCAACATATGGAAGACAATCCTCCCACTTCATGCCGAAGGAGATCACACAAGCCCTGAGCATATCTTCAAGAATCTGGTTGACACGCTCGACTTGACCGCTAGTTTGAGGATGGAAAGCTGTGCTGAAGCGGATGTTGGTGCCCATGGCCTTCTGAAAAGAATCCCAAAACTTAGAGGTAAAGATGCTGACATGGTATGAAGAGATCGCTTGTGGAATACCGCGCCGAGAGACAATACGAGAGGTATAGAGTTCCGCCAATTGAGCTGCAGTGATCGACTCTTTGATAGGCAGAAAGTGAGACACTTTGGTGAGTTTGTCGATGACAACAAATATAGCATCATTGCCACGCTTGGAATTTGGAAACCCAATCACGAAGTCCATTTCAATGTGGTCAAACTTCCATTTTGGAATGGCAAGAGGTTGGAGGAGACCAGCTGGTCTTTGGTGTTCTACCTTCACTCTTCTTCAGACATCACACTCATTCACGTATTGAGCAATCTCGCGCTTCATTCGAGTCCACCAATAAGCTTGCTTGAGGTCGTGATACATCTTTGTGCTCCCAGGGTGGATGGAGAGTAGAGAATTGCGAGCCTCGTTCATGATCACTTTACGGAGGTCACCTTTGGGTACAACAATACGATCCTCAAAGAAGAGAGTGTCCTTGTCATCAAGGCGGTAGCACTTGTACTTGGGTTGACTCTTGGCAATCCCAATCTTCACCTTTTTCACCATAGCATCAAGAAACTGAGCTTGGCGAATCTGGTCTTCCAAGGTAGGAGAGACTTGAAGGTTGGCGAGGAAACCTTGAGGAACAACTTGCAGATTAAGTTTGCGGAAAGCTTCACAAAGCTCGGGTTGGTAAGGCTTAAGAATCAGGCTGTTGCAATAAGCTTTTCTGCTCAATGCGTCAGCAATCACATTGGCCTTGCCTGGAGTATAATCGATACTCCGATTATACTCTTGAATCATTTCGACCCATCGAGTTTGCCTGAGATTGAGATTAGGCTGAGTGAAGATGTACTTGAGACTCTTGTGGTCAGTGAAGATGTCCACTTTTCTTCCCAATAAGAGATGTCTCCAAGTCAAAAGAGCATGCACAACTGCCGCCAACTCGAGATCATGAGTGGGGTAGTTCTTCTCATTAGGCTTCAACTGGCGAGAGGTATAAGCAACAACTTTCTTCTCTTGCATCAATACTGCGCCAAGACCATGGAGAGAGGCATCACAAAAGACCTCGTACGACTTGGATTCATCAGGCGGAGTCAGAACTGGAGCAGTGATCAATTTCTCTTTCAAAGTGTTGAAAGCAATGTCACACTCCGGAGATCAAACGTACTTGACGTGCTTCTGGAGAAGATTTTAGAGAGGCTTCGCGATCTTAGAAAAGTTTTCAATGAATCTTCAACAATAGCTTGCGAGACCGAGGAAGCTACGGAGTTGCTTCACGTTCTAAGGAGGTTCCCAATTCACAATTGCAGACACATTCTCAGGATTCACGGCAATGCCCTTGGCAGATATGATATGACCAAGATAAAGAACCTCATCGAGCCAAAATTCGCACTTGGAGAACTTGACGTAGAACTTGTGTTCCCTCAACTTATCGAGTACCAAACGCAAGTGCTTGGCATGATCTTCCTTGTTCTTCGAGAAAACCAGAATGTCGTCGAGATAGACCAAAACGAAGTCATTGGTGTAGGCGTTGAAGATGAAGTTCATCATGCGAGAGAAAGTCGGAGGAGCGTTGATGAGGCCAAAAGACATGACAGTGTATTCGTATGACCCATAGCTTGTCCTGAAAGTCGTCTTGGGAATATCTTGCTCACGGATTCAAATCTGATGATAACCCATACGAAGATCAAGCTTGGAGAATACTTGGGCACCTTTGAGTTGTTCGAACAGCTCGTTTATGTTGAGAAGTGGGTATTTGTTCTTGATGGTCTTCTTGTTCAATGGACGGTAATCAACACAAAGTCGGTCCGTTCCATCCTTCTTCTTCACAAAAAGAACACCACAACCCCACGGAGAAGAACTAGGACAGATGAGACCCATTCTTTCTTGAATATCGAGTTGCTTCTTCAGCTCCTTCAACTCTTCAGGTCCGAGCTTGTAAGGACGCTTGCACACTGGTTCCGTACCGGGCTCAAGATCAATAACGAATTCAACTGGCCGGTGCGGGAAGCTCTTCTGGAAAGACGTCTTGATATTCGCAAACGACTGGAATTTGCGAGATAGCATCGAGTTCACCCATCTCATTGAGAGAAAACAGACGGATGGTATTATCCCGAGCAGCAAAGACAATTACATCCTCCGACGAATGAGTCAATTGAATCTGCCTGGCAGCACAATCAAGATGCACCTTGTGCTTAGAAAGCCAATCCATCCCGAGAATAAGATCAATATCCAAGTTACCAAGAACAATTGGGGAAGAAAGGAACTTGTAGTCGCCCAAGGTGATAGTAACCTCCGGGACGCAGGTGTTAGCTGTCATCTGCTTGCCCGATGACACAATTTGCAAGGAACTTTGCAGATACTGATAATCGCACTCATCCTTTGATGCAAAAGGTTTGGAAATGAAGCAATGCGATGCACCAGTGTCAAAAAGAACTTTTGCAGGGATATCGTTAACTGGAAGGTTACCCATGATGACATCTGACGAATCCTCTGCCTGAGCTGCATTCACCATATTGACCTTGGCGTACTTGGGGTTATGCTTGACCACAACTGTACTTGCCGATCTGACAGGAGGAGGAAGAAGACGCCTCTGGTTGAGACACTTGTTGGCATAGTGACCCTTCTGTTGGCACTTGTTGCACGTGACCTCTGAAAGCAGACGGTGGTACGGAGCACTTGATCTTGGAGCTTGAGACGAAGTCTTGTTCTAAAAGCCAGGGTTGGGTGGGTGGGAAGAACCACTGCCACCTTTGCTCTTCTGCTGATACGGCTGACAGAACGGAGGAGGAGGAAGCCAATACTTCTGCTGCTTGGCCACTTGAGTAGAGGAAGACGGAGTAACATCTCTGACTCTCTTCTTGGAAGCATCACACCTCAATTGAGCAGCCTCTTGCTTCAATGCCATGTTGTAGAACTCATCGTACCTCATGGGCTCAAAGAGAACAAGAGCTAGCTGAATTTCTTCTCTGAGATCACCCCTGAACTGGTATATCATGCTGTTCTCATCAAGGACGTCCTGCTTGGCAAAGCGGGCGAGCTTCTGGAACAACTTGTTGTAGTCATAGACTGACAAAGAGCCTTGCTTTAGGTTACGGAATTCCTCACGCTTGCTTTCAACCATGCTCTGAGGGATATGATGAGCTCTGAAATCTTGACGAAATTCATCCCAGGTAATTACACGTCCACCTCTGGAATCCTTGACCACCGTTAGCACATAGACAGATAAAATGAAGCTGAAACCAACGGAATGAAAATTGCAACATATAGTATTCACATCCGAACAAAATGAACGAATGCATTCCTCTTGAAATGGTCACATATCCATAAATTGAGAAGCCACGTAGAATTCAGGTAGAGAAATAAATCAACAAGGTACGGATCAAGAACGAATACTCGGTAAGAAATCCCAATCTCAAACCAAATATCCGTGGAAGAAGAACTAGAGCTACGAGAATTCCCACCTATGAAACTCCCGAACCTTTCCGGTTATGCAATCAAGTGTTGGGGATACAGGGGAAGCATAATATCTCACCCAAATCTAGCAAATCCTACATCCAGCTGTATCCATCCTTCAACACATAACCGAGAAAAACTTCGGAAACCATCTACCTCAACCTTCGAAAACCATCCGTTATACAAGTTATGGCAATACTCCCAAACTCCCGCCCCAGTACTGGGTGGCGTCGAGGTTATCTCACCAATGAACTGCATAAAAGAGATTTTCGATGTCGGCGTACTAAACTGCAGGGGAATAGACCTCCTCCCGAGACATTCCGATCAGACTCGGTACCTCGGTTCTTCAAGACACTTCGACAGGTTAAAACAAGACCAGCAACACCGCCCAAATGTGCCGACAAATCCCTATAGGAGCTGCACATATCTCGTTCTCAGGGCACACTCCGATGAGCGCTCCATACAACTAAAACCAAACCTCGAGTTTCCCCGAGGGGGCGCTGCACAGGACTCTAGTTTGGACCAACACTCAGAGGAGCACTGGCCCAGGGGGGGCTAAAATAAGATGACCCTCGGGCTCCGGAAACCCAAGGGAAAAAGAGGCTAGGTGGCAAATGGTAAAACCAAGGTTGGGCATTGCTGGAAAAGCTTTAATCAAGGCAAACTATCAAGGGGTTCCCATTATAACCCAACCGCGTAAGGAACGCAAAACCCGGGAACATAACACCGATATGACGGAAACTAGGGCGGCAAGAGTGGAAGAAAACACTAGGCGAGAGGCCGAGCCTTCCACCCTTTACCAAGTATATAGATGCATTAAGATAACATGGCAATGTAATGATATCCCAACAAGTAAATAAATGTTCCAACAAGGAACGGTCTCCAATCTTCACCTGCAACTAGCAACGCTATAAGAGGGGCTGAGCAAAGCGGTAACATAGCCAATCAACGGTTTGCTAGGACATGGTGGGTTAGAGGTTTGACATGGCAATTTGGGAGGCTTGAAAGCAAGTGGTAGGCATCATAGCATTGGCATAGCAAAAGAGCGAGCATCTAGCAAAGCAAAGATAGTAGTGATTTCGAGGGTATGATCATCTTGCCTGCAAAGTTGTCAGAGTTGACTGGATCCTCGAAAGCAAACTCAATGGGCTCCTCGTTAGCGAACTCGTCTCCCGGCTCTACCCAAACAAGACAAACAAGCAAATGGAACACAATCAACCACGTGCAAAGCCCAAACAATATGATGCAAGGATGGTATGCTATGCGGGATGCGATGCGGGATGCATATGCAAGATTTGACAAGAGATGCATGAACCTGGCTTCAACTTGGGAATCCAAGTGTGCCACTGGAAAGATGAGATGAAATCGCTTGAAAACGATATAAAGAACGCCGGAATCGGAGTTACGGTTTGGAAATGGCAAGCGATTCAAATATGACCACGTTCTGCGATTTACAGCAAGTAGCCATCTAAATGCAATGAGATGAACATGCTACAGCAGCCAAAGATGGCATAAAAATACATGGCAGGGATGCATTCAAGATGCTTAACAAAAGTCTAGCACTGAGCTACGGCCAATTCATCCATTAACAGGTTCAAACAAACATGGCAAAAATGCATATGGTAAACAGATTTCAGACTTAGTGAAATTAACACTTGTCTGGAATTTCAGATCAGATAGCACTCTTTGGAGCAACAAAACTACATGCTACAGGACCTGAACATGGCAAAGTAAAGCATGTCATAGAGCTACTCAAAGAGCTTAACAAAAGTCCCTTAGTGACCTTGAGCCAAAAGGGAACAAAAAATACATTTTCAAGCATGTGAACATGGCAAAAACATAATCAGTTCTCAGACTTAGTGAAAACTGTAACATGCTGAAAACATGTATCAAGTAGGCATGTTTACGAGCTCGATGCACTCACTACGGAGAAAATCATGACAAGATAAGCATACACCCATCAAGAATACACAAAATGCAAGCTAGACATGGCAAGAACAGTAGCATAGCATGCACGGATCAACTACAACATCCTCGGCAAAATCGCTAACAAGTAGATAATCTGCCCAGATTCACGAAGTAGCAAAAGTAGAGCTCGATTGACTCAAGCTAGGGTGCTACATAATTGCAAAAAAAGACATGGATGGATAGAGCACTACAAGATTAACAAAACATCCATACTGATCATCCTTAAACGAGGCATGGATCACTAGGAAACAACATGAACATATGGCCATATGAGATAAACAGGTCAAGTACTTGGTGGAAATGCTAAGTCCCTGAAATCAGCATTACCAAGTGCCTCACTTTGCAAGCTTGTGCTAGTCACCACACTAATCACAAAAATACATGGGTTGCACCTCTGGAAAGATGGCAAAACCCTTAACAAAACATATGTAGAGCTCATGGGCATATCATGCACAGAATAATCATGGCAAAAATGACAAATATCTAAATGGAGCAGCAGATCTGACAATTAACTCAAGTAGCACTTTTCTAACAGCATTTCGGGCATCAAGATAAACTCAAATAAAAATGATGCAATGAGATGCAATGATGTACTCTCTGGGATGAACATTTTGATATGCTATATGTCTAAAACGGAGCTACGGATGAGGAGTTACGGCCCGATGAACAATGGCATATGAACTAGGGTTTCGGGAGAAAGTCAACCGAGTTTTGGATCTAGATCCAGAAACACTGTAGCAGGCACGGGAAACGAGGTTCGCCGGGGTTGAGGACGTCGCCGGACTTGATGAACTCGCCGGAGAAGTGGGTCGTCGGAGTTGCTCGGGTGGAGAAGAAGAAGTGGCCGGCGGCGAGGGAGCCACCAGGCGCGGTCGCTGGCGGTGAGGGGGCGCCCGTGGCGGAGCTGGCGCGGTGAGGAACTCCGGCACGGGGGGGGGGGGGCGGCCGGCTCGGCCGCGGCGCTCGCCGGTGCGGGGCGGCGGCCGGTGAGGGTGGCGCCGGCTCGGGAGCGGGAGGCGTGGAGTCGGGCGGCGGCGACTCTCGATGGGCTTCGGGGGCCCGAAGCGGGCTCCGGCGGGCCGGCGGGATCCGCGGTGAAGTGGGCACCCGCCCTGACACGTGGCAGCGCGCTATTAGCGCAGGGCGGCGGCGCGATGCAGGTGGGACATGTCGGCCTGTCTGGACTTCGTCCGGCGGCGCGAGGAGGGGGAAGACTAGGGTTTCACCCGTGATTTTGAATGGGGGAGATATTTATAGGCATAGAGGGAGCTAGGAGAGTCCAAATGAGGTGCGGTTTTCGGCCACGCGATCGTGATCGAACACTCTAGATGATGGAGAGGGTTTTGGTGGGTTTTGGGTCAAATTGGTGGGGTGTTGGGCTGCAACACACACGAGGCCTTTTCGGTCCCTCGGTTAACCGTTGGAGTATCAAACGAAGTCCAAATGATACGAAACTTGACAGGCAGTCTACCGGTAGTAAACCAAGGCCGCTTGGCAAGTCTCGGTCCAATCCAGAAATGTTTAATCCGCACACATGAAAGAAAGGTAGAAATGACCGCCGGAGGAGAACGAAGCACCGGAATGCAAAACGGACAACGGGGAAAATGCTCGAATGCATGAGATGAACACGTATGCAAATGCAATGCACATGATGACATGATATGAGATGCATGACAACGGCAACAACACACGGAGACAAAAACCCGAACCCGAGAAATATAAAATAACTTAAGGCCGGAAACGGCAAGAGTTGGAATACATATTGGGTAAGTCATATCTGGGGTGTTACACTATCCTCATCATATCAATCTCCATCACTTTAATCTTGCTTTGCTTTTACTTTTTACTTTGCATCTTTATACCAAAAATACCAAAAATATTATATCTATCAGATCTCACTCTCGTAAGTGACCGTGAAGGGATTGACAACCCCTAATCGCATTGGTTGCGAGTAGTTATTGCTTTGTGCAGGTATGAGGGACTTGAGCGTGGGCTCCTACTGGATTGATACCTTGGTTCTCAAAAACTGAGGGAAATACTTACGCTACTCTGCTGCATCATCCCTTCGTCTTCGGGGAAAACCAACGCAAGCTCAAGACGTAGCAGAGATCAAGGTGTCGCGCCAGTGATGATGGTGATCATGGCGGTGCTTTGGAGATGGAGATCAAAGGCACAAGATGATGATGGCCATATCATATCACTTATATTTATTGCATGTGATGTTTATCCTTTATGCATCTTATTCTGCTTTGTTTGACAGTAGCATCATAAGATGATCTCTCACTAAATTTCAAGGTAAAAGTGTTGTCCCTGAGTATGCTGTAAGTGCATCTAGTGCCCCTTAGTGATTTTGGTGTATTGAAGACTTATAGGTTAAGGGACTAATGTGTTTTTAAGTGTACACAGGTCTATAAGTCTATGAGGAGTTTGATATTTACAGAGAAAGTCGAACCCTAAAATGAAGTTCTTCGACTGAAGACTTTGGATTTCTGAAGACTTTGAAAGTTAAGAAATTGGTGCAATCCTGAAGACTTGGTATTCATCCGAGGAACATGAAGCGTGAAGAATTTAGTTTTCGTAGTTTCATTTTCTCTTTCTTGAGTCATAGAAAACACCGTACTGTTAAAGGGGGTCGAGGAAATACTAAGGAAAAATTTCCATGTGATGCTCAACTCAAAATCCTACACCTACCAATCCCTTCGAGTGAAGCCATTGGAAATCTCATACAGTTCAGTCATATCCTTCAGTGACAGAGACGAAGTTCTTCTGGTCTCTGAGGAATTTGTTCTGACTGAGGAGTTAGGAATTCGCCAGTGTGGATTACCTACACAGTGAGGAACATGATAGCCCTGAGGAATTTGATACTCAAATTTCCAACCGTTGTTGTGCCTTGTGCCAGTTGTCCCAAAATATCTACCCACCTAACGGTCATATCATTGAAGGGCATTTATGTCTTATCATGTTGGGCTGCTCCCTAGGCTATAAATAGCCGCCCCCTACAACCACTAGCTGGTTGGCTGCTCCGAGAGAAACTGACACTTGTCATTTGAGAGCATCGCATCCTCCGAGGACTTTCAGCGAAAATCATCAAGTGAGGAAAACCCAAACCCAAACACCTAAAAACCCCAAGTGATTGAGCATCACTGAAGAGATTGATCCTGCGTGGATCCGACACTTGTTACCTTTGAAGACTGTGCTTCTTCCAGACGGTTAGGCATCAAGGTCTAGAGCATCCAAGAGGAATTGTGGATCACCGAGTCACCAAGTTTGTGAAGGTTCGGAAATCACCTGAAGACTTACCATGAGTGATTGGGCGAGGTCTGTGTGACCTTGGCTCAAGGAGAATACGGTGAGGACTGTGTGTTCAGGACTGTGTGTCCTCAAGTTTAAATACCTAGCCGCTCCAACCAGACATACAACTAAGACAGCAGTTGGAACTGGTCTACCAAATCATTTACTTCACCAAGCTCACTGGTTCTATTTCCTCAACTCTTTCATTTCCTCATAACTATGTTGAGTGCTTGTTCGTATTTGTGTTTGAAGACTTCGACTGAAGACTTTCTCAATTTCCTCAATTCAATTTCTTCAGCCTGTTTGTCTTAATCCTGTGTTATCATGTGTTTACGCTTTCTGTACTCTATGCTTGTTTTCATTTCATCATGATGACTAAGCTTGTGCTCTGTTATGTTTACTTTTGAGTACTTATTCCGCTGCTAGTAGTTATTCCCTAAGGAATTTCCTCACCTGCAAATTCCTAAGTGAAGAATTCATAAAAATCACCTATTCACCCCCCCTCTAGTCGATATAACGCACTTTCAATTGGTATCAGAGCAAGGTACTCCCTTGTTCTGTGTGATTTTGGTTTAACCGCCTGGAGTTTCAGTTATGTCGATCGCAGGTATGATCAAGGTCTCTGCTGGGTGTCCTACCTTCGATGGGACGGACTACCCCTACTGGAAGAATAAGATGCGAATGCATCTTGAGGTAACTGATAATGATCTCTGGTATGTTCTGGAAAATGGTGTTCCCTCAGTCACACCTTCTCTGAATGCTACTGATGTGAAGAGATTCAAGCAACTCGACTCTTAAGAGAAGAATATCATATGTGGCCATCTGAGCAAAGGACAGTATGGAAGAGTGAGTGCGTTGGAAACTGCTAAACTCATCTGGGATAGGTTGTCCAAGGTCAATGAAGGAGTTTCAACAAAGCGTGACTCACGAGTTGATGTTCTTCGCAATCTCTTCAACCGCTTCAAAGGACTCGAAAATGAAAATGTTCAACAAACCTTCGATCGCCTCACTGACATCTCAAATGAGCTTCAAGCACTTGGTGCCACTGACATCACCGACCATGAGGTGGTGAAGAAATTGCTGAGATCGCTTGATTCCTTATTTGACACTCTAGCATTGATGATACAAGAACGTGCTGATTACAAGTCACTTGATCCCTCTGATATCCTCGAGAGGCTAAATACTTATGAGTTCCAGCTTGCTGAGAAGAGAGATCTCTATGGTTCAAGCTGTGGCAGATCACGTGCCTTGAAGGTCAAGGCAGTGTCTGAATTTGAAGATGAAGATTCTGGTAGTAGCCTTGGTGATCCTGAAGAACTGAGCCATGAGCTAGCACTGCTCGTGAAGAAATTCCAGAAATTCTCAAGACGTGGTCGCTTTGGAAAATCCTCAAGGAGCAATTATTCCTCATCCAATGACTACAAGAAGAGGCTTTATCACAAATGCAAGAAACCTGGACACTACATTCAAGATTGTCCTTAGTGGGAAAAGGAATCAAAGAAGAAGAAATACAAGGATTACAGTTCTGATGACGCGAAGAAAAAGAAGAAATCCTCAAAATCTTCATCATCAAAATCCTCGAAGTCTTCATCTTACAAGAAGAGCAGCTCGAAGAAGGCTCAGGCATTCATTAGCAAGGAAATGGACTCTGACGCTGAATCTGAGGAACATGAGGAAGAGGAGGCATCTAAGGAGTCTGATTCTGGTGTGGCGAGCCTGGCTCTCGCTACTGCTTTTGTCAGCAAGTCCATCTTCAACTCTGAAGAAAATGGCTTCACCAACATGGCTGATGGACACCATGATGACTACGCTCCCACCTATTGCTTCATGGCAAAAGGTGCCAAGGTACTCAAATACCCCTCCTCTGAATCAAGTGAGAATGAATCCGATGAAAACCTCAAACCCAGCTACTCCAAACTTGCTAATATTGCTGTAAAACAACAAAAGGCTTTTGAAAAGGTTCAAAACATGCTTGACAAAAGTGATGATATGTTGGGTGAAGAAATGGATCGCACTAAAACCTTGACTGAAAATCTTCAGAGACTTCAGTCTAGGTTTGACAACCTTCAAGGTCATCATAACACTCCCTTATCTGATCATGAGAAGCTTTCATATGAATTTCTTCAAAGAAAGCAAGATCTTGAAAAGCTAAGAGTGAGTTATGAAGATCTTCAGAAGGAACGTGATTCATTACTTGCTCAACAAATCAGCGCTTCTCAGGAAGAATTTGTTCATCCATGCTTGAAGTGCATTGAATGTGAATCTGCTAATTCTTCACCTGAATGTTCAAATGCTGCTAATGTTTCAAATTCTTCACCTGCCTCTGCTATCACTAATTCGTCATCTGAGGACATTGTTAGTATCACTGACGATGCAGGGTTGAAGGAATTGTACATGACAGGCATGTACAAAAGCCTCAAAGGGCATCAGACTCTTTGTGATGTGCTTAAAAAGAAGATCCTCAACAGGAACCCTAGGAAAGAGGGTATTGCCTTTGAGAGGAAACTCAATGCTGATGGTACATATTGGAAGCCTGAGCAGTACCCCAAAACCTCATGGGTTGCTGCAAAGGGACCTCCAGTTGATCCATCTAACTTATCTGGCTTTGCATGTGAATGTCCTCATTCTGATGATGAGTCATTTGACTCCAACTATAAACTGTTCAAAAATCACAATGGTGAAATATTTGCTAGATATGTTGGCACTAACTGCAGGAACGGTCCTCCAATGAAGAAAATCTGGGTTCCCAAAAGGTGCCTTGAAAGTCTTCACGTGAATGTCCTCAGGACACCACCTGTGAAGAATAGGAACCCCAGATCAAATTCTTCATATGGACCTAATTCCTCAAAAGGGTCAAAGTCCTCATATGAATATCATCGTGCTAACAACTCTGTTTCACAGGGAAGAGCTAAGGGCTATGAATATGAGCATTATTCTTCTAATCATTATGTTTTTAAAGTCCTCGAAGAATTTCTCTGCTTATTCATATGCTTATCCTAACCCCTCTTATGTGAAACAAAATGGACTGGCTTCCATGCCACCTTTCTCGTATGGAGTTCGCAGAGTGATGAACTCTTTGCCACCCCTTCAGATGTGTGTGGTGAAGAAAAAGAACTAATCTCTTCTGCAGGTCAGGTCTCCAGACATACGTAATTGTCTAAAGAATTTGCTGGAGACCTGAATGTGCCAGAAAGGACGCAGGCTAATCATGAAGAAATGAACTTTCATTTCTCACGTCCTCATACTGCTTTATCTGTTCTCTTGCTTGATGAAATTGATCTGATGAATTGATGTCATATTCTTCACTGATGAAGTATATGAGTTCATAAGTTGCACTAATTCATCCGCAGGATGATCAACCCAAAGCCACTGAGTGGGTCCTCGATAGTGGATGTACAAATCACATGACTGGTGACAAGAATCTATTGATGGATGCTCCCTTATCACCATCGCATCTGAAGCATATCATCTTTGCTGACAAAGGCAAACGTCAGGTATTGGGTCTTGGTAAGGTTGCGATCACAAAGGATCGACACATGGACAAAGTCATGCTTGTAGAGTCATTAGGATACAACCTCATGTTTGTCTCAATGCTTTGCGATCTTGATATGGTTGTTGTCTTTGGCTAGTACCGTTGTGTTGTGCTTATGGAAGCTGACAATTCCAAAGTCTTCGAAGGCTTTAGGAGAGGAGACTTGTATATTGTTGATTTCTCTACAGGACCACAACCAACCATGTGTTTACTTGCAAAAGCTTCAGAAGGCTGGCTCTGGCATCGACGACTTGGTCAGGCGGGCATGAGGAATTTGCACACGCTTGCAAAGAAGAAGCATGTCATTGGCATTGAGAATGTCAAATTCCTCAAGGATCACTCATGCGGAGCCTGTGAAGCTGGAAAGATGACCAAGGCCAAGCATCCAGCGAAGACAATCATGACTACCACTCAACCATTTGAATTGCTTCATCTGGATCTTTTTGGCCCTAGTCATTATTCTGCTGTTACAAATGATCCATCTCTATATGGCTTTGTTGTTGTTGATGATTACTCTCGTTACACATGGTTACACATTGTCACTTACAAACGTGAAGTGCAGGAAGTCTTCAAACGATTTTCCTCGAGGGCTTCAACCAACTTTGGTGTGAAGATCAAGCACACCAGAAGTGACAATGGAACTGAGTTCAAGAATTCTGGTCTTGATGTAACGCCCCGGACACACCCGCCGGTGGTCGTTACTCCTGGCGGGATCTAGACTGGCCTCATAGATCAATACTAGTCTTTTCTGCGCACTTTGTCCTCACTCATGCGCACCCGGGAGCAACTTTCCGGTCGGTCACCCATCCTGACACTACTCCAAGCTGAGCACGCTTAACTTTGGAGTTCTGTCCAAATGGGCTCCCGGAAAAGAAGGAATTCCTTATTGATATGAGTAGTCTATCATCCTTAATAAGCCAGTCCATCACACTTGATGACTATCTTGATGAACTTGGTATCACTCATGAGTTATCTGCTCCTTATACTCCTCAGCAGAATGGCGTCGTGGAGCGCAAGAACAAAACTCTTGTTGAGATGGCTCATACTATGCTTGATAAATACAAGACACCTCATCGTTTCTGGATTGATGCAATTGATACTGCATGCCACATCATCAACAGAGTATATCTTCACAAATTCTTCAAAAATACTGCCTGTGAACTCCTAACTGACAAGAAACCCAATGTAAGTTATTTCAAAGTCTTCGGTGCTAAATGTTGGATTAGAGATCCTCATCACAACTCAAAATTTGCACCGAAAGCACATGAAGGTTTAATGCTTGGTTACGGAAAGGACTCGCACACCTACAGAGTCTTCAACAACGTTCTTCACAAGGTTGTTGAAACTATAGATGTGCGGTTCGATGAAACTAATGGCTCGCAAAGAGAGCACCTACCTTCCGTGATAGATGAACCAACACCTGAGGAAACTATCAAGTTCAAGGCTACTGAGGATGTCATTCCTACTGAAGAATCTGCAGAAGAATTCATTCCAGAACATGAAAAACGTCGAGCTAATGCACCTGAAGAAAATACTAAAGAAAATGGTGCTGAAGAAAATGCTGATCAAATTCCTCAACGACAACCAGCTCATCCTCGCATTGCAAAAGAAGTGCAAGTTGAAAAGATCATCAATGGCATTAAAGCGCTAGGTCCTCTTACATGCTCAAAAGCTTCACATTTATCTAAATTTTGTGGGCACTATGCTTTTGTCTCTATCATAGAGCCCACTAAGGTAGATGAAGCATTTCTGGAGCCTGAGTGGATTCAGGCCATGCAAGAAGAATTACATCAGTTCAAGCTCAACAACGTCTGGGAATTGGTCAAACGTCCAGATCCTTGCAAGCACAATATCATTGGCACAAAATGGATCTATCGCAACAAGCAAGACGAAAACAGCTCTGTGGTAAGGAATAAGGCACGTCTTGTAGCTCAAGGCTACACACAGGTTGAAGGAATTGATTTCGATGAAACTTTTGCACCTGTTGCTAGACTTGAGGCTATTCGCATATTGCTTGCTTATGCTAACCATCATGATATCACTCTATATCAAATGGATGTGAAAAGTGCATTCCTCAATGGTAAGCTTGAGGAAGAAGTATATGTTGCTCAGCCCCCAGGTTTTGAAGATCCAAAGCATCCTGACAAAGTCTTCAGACTCAATAAGGCCCTCTATTGCCTCAAGCAGGCTCCACGGGCGTGGTATGATACTTTGAAGGAATTCCTTATGAAGAAAGGCTTCAAACCCGGTTCACTCGACCCTACTCTTTCACTAAATCTTATTATGGTGAATTGTTTGTGTGCCAAATATATGTTGATGATATTATCTTTGGTTGTACTAACCAATGTTATAGTGATGAATTTGCCTATATGATGAGTGAATAATATCAAATGTCTATGATGGGAGAATTGAAATTCTTCTTAGGTCTTCAAATTCGTCAACAACACAATGACATATTCATATCTCAGGAGAAATACCTCAAGGATGTACTGAGGAAATTCGGCATGCAAGATTGCAAAGGTGTCAAAATTCCTATGCCCACAAATGGCCATCTGTGCACTGATGAAAATGGTATCGACTTCGATCATAAGGTATACCGCTCCATGACTGATTCTTTATTGTACTTATGTGCATCTAGGCCAGATATTATTCTTAGTGTTTGCATGTGTGCCCGATTTCCAGCTACACCAAAGGAATCACACCATAAGGCTGTGAAGCATATTCTTCGATATTTAGCTCACACACCCACACTTGGATTATGGTACCCCAAGGGCTCGGCTTTTGATCTCATTCGATATTCTGACTCTCACTATGCTGGTGATCGTGTGGACCACAAATCAACATCTGGTACATGTCATTTCCTCGGACGATCTTTGGTCTGTTGGTCCTCGAAGAAACAGAACTGCGTATCACTATCTACAGCTGAAGCTGAGTACATTGCCGCTGGTTCATGCTGTGCTCAATTGCTATGGATGAAGCAAACTCTCAAGGACTAGGCATCAACATGAAGAATGTGCCTCTCTACTATGACAATGAGAGTGCCATCAAGATTGCTCACAACCCAGTTCAGCACTCGAAGACAAAGCACATTCAGATTCGTCATCATTTTCTTCGTGATCATGTGTTGAAGGGCGGCATTTCTATTGAGCATGTGAAGACTGAAGAACAGCTAGCCGATATCTTCACAAAGCCCTTGGATGAGAAGAGATTTAGCAAGTTGCGGTGTGAGCTAAATATCTTAGAATCTTCGAATGTTCTTTGAAAGGGACACTCATCCTAACACTTATGCAAAATTGATGACTTAGATGTGCAACACATGAAGAAACGTTTTTCTTCAATCAATGAAGAAGAACACTCTAAGTGTGAAGAAATTAACGAAGAATTTGATTCTCAGAACCCTACGACAATTGTACGCGGTGTCTGAAATCATCATTCTTATACGGTGGGTCACGCCACCACCAAAAAGTTGAAAATCCTCAATTTGAGTTTTTTTTGAAATTCCTCAGTTGTTCAAATTCTTCAACTTTGCATTGTCTTCACTGTGTCCGTCGTTTTTTCATTGGCTATATATATATGAGTTTATGTCCTCTACAACATTCACTTATGGCTATTTCTTCAAGTTGGTTTTTCTCCTAAGTGAATGTGATCGGACCCTTCCCCCTCTATGCTATACTCAACCTAATCTGTTCACAAATTCTTCATGTGCGTTCTAATTGAAACTCGTTCAAAATCTTCATTGTGTCCTTGTCAGCTAAAGAAATTGCGAACGGAACTTTAAAACCTATCTTATCTAAATTTTCGGCTTTGTCGCTCAAACCGTTCCGCATCCCACGATATACTTATCCTTTCACCCACGATCACACACGATCTCCACCTCTCAGTACGTGGGTGACACATGTCAAGAGAATGAGAAGGGTCAGGGGCACGTTCGTCCAACTTCTTCGGGCGAACAGTTTTCACCATGGCTATAAATACTCCCCTTCCCCTTCCTCATTTCCTTTACTCCGCTCGACCTCTCTCCAGCTCGAGCTTCTCAAACCCTAGCGCCGCCGCTACATCATCGTCGTCGGTGAGGAAAAGCTTCACTGCCTCGACCTCATCGCCATCGTACTCGCGCCGGCCGCGGAAATCTTCACTCCGCCGCCGCCGTAGCTTTCTTCCTCCGCCAAGTTAGGGCATGGAAGATCTTCACTGACGAGCTTCACATCTCCACATTCCAGTTCATTGTGTTCTTCGTCTAGGGTAATAAAAGGTTACTTTTACTGCCCTCCTTGATTCAAACGATTTCTATAAAATCCTCAAAGGTGTTTTTCTTCATACCTTCACACACTAAAACACCACACATGTCATCTATTCTTGATTCGTTTCTCTAAGCTATGTTTTTCTTCAAGATTCCTCAAATGTGTGGATTTTAGATCTATACATCTCTGGAACCTAAGACAAAGAATGCTTACTGAAATTCTTCAAGACTCATCTGGTCAAATTCCTCAAACTTGTTCCTTATAAAAACCTTCTAAGAATGCATATGACCTCTCCAAATTCCTCTCAACTATACTCTGTTCACAGGTACTCATGTCAGCTGCTGAATCACTAGGTTCTCATCAACTTAACTCATTTGCAGCGTTCCTCGAAGAAAAGTTGCATACCTCTTCAGAGAATTCAATTGTTCAAATTCCTCAACTAAAGAAAATGGCTGATGGTAAGAAGCCACAGAAAGGAGGAAAGAGGCCTGAGGTCAACACTGCCTTTGAAATCCCTGAGGACATCTATGCTGGGTACTGCACACCCCCTGAGGAAGATAAAGATCAGCACAAGGTGCGCATTCAAAAGATTGAGAGGAGATGGGCAAGAGAGTGGAGGGAGTACAGATATGTCACTCCCAAGTATATGAAGAAATTTGCTCTAAATCCTCCATGCCCAAGACCTCCGTTGGCACATGGCCAAATAGCTGATCCACCAGCCTCGAGCGTGGTGAGGATTATCCTGATGAATGGGCCATGCACCAGGCCAAGTTGGCCAAACAAGCAAAAGATGCTGTGAGGAAATTCAACGAAGACTCTGCTACCACTCCTGCGGTTGAGGCCTCTGTAAAGCCGAAGAAGGCCATGCCAAAGAAGCCTGCTCACAAGCCCAGTGCTTCACCAGCAATGCCCTCACGGCCAAGTTCCTCAGCTATGCCCTCACGGCCAGATTCCTCAAAGCCCTCACGGCCAATTCCTCACGCTGCTCCTGCTTCTACAAAATCCTCTGCTCCTCTGCCGAAGTCTTCGGCTGCTCCGACCAAATCCTCAGCACCTGTGCATCTTGCCACATGCCAAAGGACCACAGGAACCTATTCTGAAAAACAATTTACCTGTTGAAATATTAGGGGATCCTCCTCCACCCAAGGGTGATCCCGTGTTTGAGCTTAAACTGTTACCTGATACTCTTAAATATGCTTATCTTAATGAGAAAATGATATATCCTGTTATTATTAGTGCTAACCTTTCAGATCATGAGGAAGAGAGATTATCGAAAACTCTGAATAAGCACCATGCTGCTACTGGGTATACTCTTGATGATCTTAAATGCATTAGTCCCACTCCATGTCAACATAAAATTAATTTGGAAGAAGATGCTAAACTAGTTCGTGATCATGAACGGCGGCTGAATCCTAAAATGAAAGAAGTGGTAAGAAAGGAAATATTAAAGCTCCTTGAGGCAGGTATAATCTATCCCATTGCTGATAGTCAGTGGGTAAGTCATGTCCATTGTATCGCAAAGAAGGGAGGTATTACTGTCGTTCCAAATGATAAAGATGAATTGATTCCTCAAAGAATTATTATAGGTTATAGGATGGTAATTGATTTCCACAAATTAAATAAGGCAACTAAAACGGATCATTACCCCTTACCTTTTATCGATCAAATGCTAGAAATATTATCCAAACATACACATTTTTGCTTTCTAGATGGTTATTCTGGTTTCTCTCAAATACCCGTGTCAGCCAAAGATCAATCAAATACTACTTTTACATGCCCTTTTGGTACTTTTGCTTATAGACGTATGCCTTTTGGTTTATGTAATGCACCTGCTACCTTTCAAAGATGCATGATGGCTATATTCTCTAACTTTTGTGAAAAGATTTGCGAGGTTTTCATGGACGACTTCTCCGTCCATGGATCTTCTTTTGATGATTGCTTGAGCAACCTTGATCGAGTTTTGCAAAGATGTGAAGAAACTAATCTTGTCTTGAATTGGGAAAAGTGCCACTTTATGGTTAATGAAGGTATTGTATTGGGGCACAAAGTTTCTGAAAGAGGTATTGAAGTTGATAAAGCTAAGGTTGATGCTATTAAAAAGATGCCATGTCCCCAGGACATCAAAGGTATAAGAAGTTTCCTTGATCATGCCGGATTTTATAGGAGGTTCATTAAGGACTTCTCAAAAATTTCTCGGCCTCTAACTAATCTATTACAAAAAGATATACCATTTGTTTTTGATGATGATTGTGTAGAAGCATTTGAAATACTTAAGAAAGCATTGATTTCTGCACCTATTGTTCAGCCACCTGATTGGAATTTACCCTTTGAAATTATGTGTGATCCTAGTGATTATGCTGTAGGTGCTGTTCTAGGACAAAGAGTTGATAAGAAATTAAATGTTATTCAATATACTAGTAAAACCCTAGACAATGCCCAAAGAAATTATGCTACCACTGAAAAAGAATTCTTAGCAGTTGTATTTGCTTGTGATAAGTTCAGACCTTATATTGTTGATTCTAAAGTAACTATTCACACTGATCACGCTGCTATTAAATATCTCATGGAAAAGAAAGATGCTAAACCTAGACTTATTAGATGGGTTCTCTTTCTACAAGAATTTGATTTACATATTGTTGATAGAAAAGGAGCTGAGAACCCCGTTGCAGACAACTTGTCTAGGTTAGAAAATGTGCTTGTTGACCCACTTCCTATTGATGATAGCTTTCCGGATGAGCAATTAAATGTCATAAATGCTTCTCATACTGCTCCATGGTATGCTGATTATGCTAATTACATTGTTGCTAAGTTTATACCACCTAGTTTCACATACCAGCAAAAGAAAAAGTTCTTCTATGATTTGAGGCATTACTTTTGGGATGACCCACATCTTTATAAAGAAGGAGTAGATGGTGTTATTAGATGTTGTGCACCTGAGCATGAACAAGAATAGATCCTACGAAGTGTCACTCTGAAGCTTATGGAGGACACCATGCTGGAGATAGAACTGCACATAAGGTATTGCAATCTTGTTTTTATTGGCCTACTCTCTTCAAGGATGCCCGTAAGTTTATCTTATCTTGTGATGAATGTCAAAGAATTGGTAATATTAGTAGACGTCAAGAAATGCCTATGAACTATTCACTCGTTATTGAACCATTTGATGTTTGGGGCTTTGACTATATGGGACCCTTTCCTTCCTCTAATGGATATACACATATTTTAGTTGTTGTTGATTATGTTACTAAGTGGGTAGTAGCTATTCCAACTAGTAGTGCTGATCATAACACTTCTATTAAAATGCTTAAAGAAGTTATTTTTCCAAGATTTGGAGTCCCTAGATACTTAATGACTGATGGTGGTTCACATTTTATTCATGATGCTTTCCGTAAAATGCTTGCTAAGTATGATGTTAATCATAGAATTGCATCTCCTTATCACCCACAGTCTAGTGGTCAAGTAGAATGGAGTAATAGAGAGCTCAAAGTAATTTTGCAAAAGACTGTTAATAGATCTAGAAAAAATTGGTCCAAGAAACTTGATGATGCATTATGGGCCTAAAAAACTGCATATAAAAACCCTATGGGTATGTCTCCGTATAAAATGGTTTATGGAAAAGCATGTCACTTACCTCTCGAACTAGAACACAAGGCATATTGGGCTATTAAAGAACTCAATTATGATTTCAAACTTGCCGGTGAGAAGAGGTTATTTGATATTAGCTCACTTGATGAATGGAGAACCCAAGCCTATGAAAATGCCAAGTTGTTTAAAGAAAAAGTTAAAAGATGGTATGACAAAAGGATACAAAAGCATGAGTTTAATGTAGGTGATTATGTATTGCTATACAACTCTCGTTTAAGATTTTTTGCAGGAAAACTTCTCTCTAAATGGGAAGGTCCTTACGTTATCAAGGAGGTCTATCATTCCAGTGCCATAAAAATCAACAACTTCGAAGGCACAAATCCGAAGGTGGTGAACGGTCAAAGAATCAAACATTATATCTCAGGTAATCCCATAAATGTTGAAACCAATATTATTGAAACCGTAACCTCGGAGGAATACATAAGGGACACTTTCCGGAACGTTTCAGACTCCGAAAAGGAATAGGTCTGTGGTACGGTAAGTAAACCGACTCCAAAACAGTTTTTCAGGCAATATTTCTCCATTTTGGAATATTTAGAAAAACAGAAAAATAAGAAGCAGTCCGGGAAGGACACGAGGGCTCCACGAGGGTGGAGGGAGCGCCCTACCCTACTGGGCGCGCCCCCCTACCTCGTGGGCACCTCATGTGCTCTCCGGACTCCGTTTTCGTACATGACACATATTTTGGTCGGTAAAAATTCATTATATGATCTCCCGGGGGTTTTGACTCCTGTATCACGCAAAAATCTCCTGTCTTTGTTTCGAGCTATTTTCTGTCAGGGTTGTCAAGTCCGGGCACTATGTCGTCTCCCTCCTCCTCCAACCATGAGGGCAACGATGCTTGGCTAATGAAGATAGAGCTGAAGAGAGAAGAACCCATGGAGATCAGCAAGGATGAAGGGATCAAGAAGGCAATGGAGGACCAAGTTCCAGCAACAGCAAACATCCTTCAACTTGATCACAATCTTCATACCCCAACTGAGATCAAAGCTTTCAAGATGATTGAGTTAGCTCATATACAAAATAAGTATCTCACACGTGAAAATATTGTGTTGAAGGAGCATATCATTGCACTCAAAGGCATTATCCGCAAGTTAGAAGACCTCCTACGCTCGATGTGTGACTATCCATCATCAACAACTCCACCTTCTTCACCAACAAGAAGAATTGAGTATCTGGTATGGGCACTCCACTTGGCAACTGCCAAGCTTGGGGGAGTGCCCCGGTATCGTATCACCATCACTTTTATCTTTACCATTTTTCTTAGTTCGATCCTTTTGGTAATATCTTGATCTAGTAGAATAAAAGTTCTTAGTATGATCTAGCTATGAGTTTTGCTTTATTATCCTTCTAGGTAATCGAGTGTGTGAGATATATATATATAATAAAGATTAGTGTTGAGTCAAGGGCTTGATTATTTTGCCATGATCCTAAGTGAATAAAACAAAAGAGAAAGAAATAAAAAGAAACAAAGAGATCATATGGATTTTATGGAGAGTAATGAGCTCACATAGAAAAAAGTATGATGAATAAAAGTTGTTGAGAGTTGACAAACATAGTTTTGGTCTTCGTTGCAATTAATAGGAAATAATAAAGAAAGAGAGGTCTTCACATATAAATATACTATCTTGGACATCTTTTATGATTGTGAGCACTCATTAAAATATGACATGCTAAAGAGTTGACGTTGGACAAGGAAGACAACGTAATGGGTTATGTTTTCTTACATCCTAGATAAATTATATTGTCTTGGATCCTCCAACATGTTGAGCTTGCCTTTCCCCCTCATGCTAGCCAAATTCATCGCACCAAGTAGAGATACTACTTGTGCTTCCAAATACCCTTAAACCAGTCTTGCCATGAGAGTCCACTACACCTACCTATGGATTGAGTAAGATCCTCCAAGTAAGTTGTCATCGGCGCAAGCAATAAAAATTGCTCTCTAAATATGTATGACTTATTAGTGTGGGAGAAAATAAGCTTTATACGATCGTGTGATATGGAAGAAATAAAAGCGACAGACTACATAATAAAGGTCCATATTGCAAGTGGCAATATAAAGTGACGTTCTTTCGCATTAAGATTTTGTGCATCCAACCATAAAAGCGCATGACAACCTCTGCTTCCCTCTGCGAAGGGCCTATCTTTTACTTTTATCTCCTACCTTGCATAAGAGTCATGGTGATCTTCACCCTTCCTTTTTACATTTTATCCTTTGGCAAGCACAGTATGTTGGAAAGATCCGGTATATATGGCTAATTGGATGTGAGTTTTCATGAACTATTATTGTTGACATTACCCTTGAGGTAAAACGTTGGGAGGCAAAACTATAAGCCCCTATCTTTCTCTGTGTCCGATTAAAACTCCATACCCCTAAGTATTGTGTGAGTGTCGGTAGTTGTGGAAGACTATATGATAGTTGAGTATGTGGACTTGCTGAAAAGCTCTTATATGTTGACTCTTTCCTATGTTATGATAAATTGCAATTGCTCCAATGACTGAGATTATAGTTTGTTAGTTTTCAATGAAGTTTACGATTCATACTTGAAATTGTGATTGAATTATTACTCTAGCATAAGAAATCATATGACAAGAATTATATAAGTTGCTGTTCTAAGAATGATCATGATGCCCTCATGTCCGTATTTTATTTTTATCGAAACCTCTATCTCTAAACATGTGGACATATTTTTCGATTTCGGCTTTTCGCTTGAGGACAAGAGAAGTCTAAGCTTGGGGGAGTTGATACATTCATTTTGCATCATGCTTTTATATCGATATTTATTGCATTATGGGCTGTTATTACACATTATGTCACAATACTTATGCCTATTCTCTCTTATTTTACAAGGTTGACATAAAGAGGGAGAATGCCGGCAGTTGGGATTCTGGGCTGGAAAAGGAGCAAATATTAGAGACCTATTCTGCACAGCTCCAAAAGTCCTGAAACTTCACGGAAGACGTTTTCCGAATATATAAAAAATACTCAGCGGAAGAAACTCACCAGGGGGCCACACCCTACCCACGAGGGTGGGGGGGCGCGCCCCTACCTCGTGGGCCTCCTAGTGGCCTTCCGGTGACCATCTTCTGCTATATGAAGTCTTTCGATGGGAAAAAAATAAGAAGCCATCTTCTGGACGAAGCTCCACCGCCACAAGGCAGAACCTTGGCGGAACCAATCTAGGGCTCTGGCGGAGCTGTTCTGCTGGGGAAACTTCCCTCCCGGAGGGGGAAATCATCGCCATCGTCATCACCAACGCTCCTCTCATCAGGAGAGGGCAATCTCCATCAACATCTTCATCAGCACCATCTCCTCTCAAAACCCTAGTTCATCTCTTGTATCCATTTCTTGTCTCCAAGTCCAGGATTGGTGCTAGTAGGTTGCTAGTAGTGTTAATTACTCCTTGTAGTTGATGCTAGTTGGTTTAATTGGTAGAAGATCATATGTTCAGATCCTATATGCATATTAATACCCCTCTGATTATGAACATGTTTATGCTTTGTGAGTAGTTACTTTTGTTCCTGAGGACATGGGAGAAGTCTTGCTATTAGTAGTCATGTGATTTTGGTATCCGTTCGATATTTTGATGAGATGTATGTTGTCTCTCCTCTAGTGGTGTTATGTGAACGTCGACTACATGACACTTAACCATTGTTTGGGCCTAGAGGAAGGCATTGGGGAGTAATAAGTAGATGATGGGTTGCTAGAGTGACAGAAGCTTAAACCCTAGTTTATGCGTTGCTTCGTAAGGGGCTGATTTGGATCCATATGTTTCATGCTGTGGTTAGGTTTACCTTAATACTTTTGTTGTAGTTGCGGATGCTTGCAATAGGGGTTAATCATAAGTGGGATGCTTGTCCAAGTAAGGGAAGTACCCAAGAACCGGTTCACCCACATACCAGATTATCAAAGTACCGAACGTGAATCATATGAGCGTGATGAAAACTAGCTTGACGATATTCCCATGTGTCCTCGGGAGCGCTTTTCTCTATATAAGAGTTTGTCCAGGCTTGTCCTTTGCTACAAAAAGGATTGGGCCACCTTGCTGTAGTTTATTTACTTTTGTTACTTGTTGCTCGCTACAAATTATCCTATCACAAAACTATCTGTTACCACTTATTTCAGTACTTGCAGAGAATACCTTGTTGGAAACCACTTATCGTTTCCTTCTGCTCCTTGTTGGGTTCGACACTCTTACTTATCGAAACGACTAGATAGATCCCCTATACTTGTGGGTCATCACTCCTTCCTTTCGAGCACTTCCATTTCTAGCATCTGCGCAACAAGTATTGCATTCAGGTCTTTGATACGTCCATTTTGCATCATGTTTTCTTAATGTTATTTATAATGTTTTTATCCATAATAATGCTTTTTGGAGTAATTCTAATGCCTTTTCTCTCATAATATGCAAGGTATACACAAAGAGGGGGAACTCCGGCAGCTGGAAATCTGGACCTGGAAAAGCTACGTCAGGCCACCTATTCTGCACAACTGCAAACAAGCTGAAACTTCACAGAGATTTTTTTATCAAATATTTGAGAAATATTGGAGCAAATAACTGAAGTAAATATTCCCTAGAGGCAATAATAAAGTTATTTTATTTCCTTTATATCATGATAAAAGTTTATTATTCATGCTAGAATTGTATTAACCGGAAACATGATACATGTGTGAATACATATACAAACAGAGTGTCACTAGTATGCCTCTACTTGACTAGCTCGTTGATCAAAGATGGTTATGTTTCCTAGCCATATACATGAGTTGTCATTTGATTAACGGGATCACATCATTAGGAGAATGATGTGATTGACTTGACCCATTCCGTTAGCTTAACACTTGATCGTTTAGTATGTCGCTATTGCTTTCTTTATGACTTATACATGTTCCTATGACTATGAGATTATGCAACTCCCGTTTAATGGAGGAACACTTTGTGTGATACCAAACATCACAACGTAACTGGGTGATTATAAAGGTGCTCTACATGTGTCTTCGAAGGTACTTGTTGAGTTGGCCTATTTTGAGATTAGGATTTGTCACTTCAATTGTTGGAGAGGTATCTCTGGGCCCACTCGGTAATGCACATCACTATAAGCCTTGCAAGCATTGTAACTAATGAGTTAGTTGCGGGATGATGTATTACGGAACGAGTAAAGAGACTTGCCATTAACGAGATTGAACTAGGTATTGAGATACCGACGATCGAATCTCGGGCAAGTAACATACCGATGACAAAGGAAACAATGTATGTTGTTATGCGGTTCGACCGATAAAGATCTTCGTAGAATATGTAGGAGCCAATATGAGCATCCGGGTTCCACTATTGGTTATTGATCGGAGACGTGTCTCGGTCATGTCTACATAGTTCTCAAACCCGTAGGGTCCGCACGCTTAAAGTTCGGTGACGATCGGTATTATGAGTTTTTGTGTTTTGATGTACCGAAGGTAGTTCGGAGTCCCGGATATGATCACGGACATGACGAGGAGTCTCTAAATGGTCGAGACGTAAAGATCGATATATTGGACGACTATGTTCGGACACCGGAAAGGTTCCGGAAGGTTTCAGACATACCGGAGTACCGGGGGGTTACCAGAACCCCCCGTGGGGCTTAATGGGCCTACATGGGCCTTAGTGGAAATAGCGGGCAGCAAGGGGAGTGTGGGGCACGCTCCCCAAGGCCAAAACCGAATTGGTTTAGGGCAAGGGTGGCTGGCCCCCTCTTTCCTTCTCCTCCTCTCCCTTTCCTTCCCCCTCTCCTACTCCTACTAGGAAAAGGAGGAGTCCTACTCCTAGTGGGAGTAGGACTCCCCCTCTTGGTGTGTCTCTCCCCGGCCGGCCGCCTCCTCCCCTTGCTCCTTTATATACGGGGGCAGGGGGCACCCCATAGACACAACAATTGATCATTGATCTCTTAGCCGTGTGCGGTGCCCCCCTCCACCATAATCCACGTCGATCATATCGTAGCGGTGCTTAGGCGAAGCCCTGCGTCGGTAGCATCATCATCACCGTCACCACGTCGTCGTGCTGACAAAACTCTCCTACGAAGCATTGCTGGATCGGAGCTCGCGGGACGTTAGCGAGTTGAACATGTGTAGAACTCAGAGGTGCCGTGCGTTCGGTACTTGGATCGGTCGGATCGTGAAGACATACGACTACATCAACCGCGTTGTGCTAACGCTTCCGCATTCAGTCTACAAGGGTACGTAGACGCACTCTCCCCTCATGTTGCTATGCATCACCATGATCCTGTGTGTGCGTAGGAAAATTTTGAAATTACTACGTTCCCCAACAGTGGCATCCGGGCCAGGTTATTGCATAGATGTTATATGCACGAGTAGAACACAAGTGAGTTGTGGGCGATACAAGTCATACTGCTTACCAACATTTCATACTTTGGTTCGACGATATTGTTGGATGAAGCGGCCCAGACCGACATTACGCGTACGCTTACGCGAGGCTGGTTCTACCGACGTGCTTTGCACACAGGTGGCTGGCGGGTATCAGTTTCTCCAACTTTAGTTGAACAAAGTGTGGCTACGTCCGATCCTTGCGAAGGTTAAAACAACACTAACTTGACGAACTATCGTTATGGTTTTGATGCGTAGGTAAGAACGGTTCTTGCTCAGCCCGTAGCATCCATGTAAAACTTGCAACAAAAAAGTAGAGGACATCTAACTTGTTTTTGCAGGGCATGTTGAGATTTGATATGGTCAAGACATGATGCTATATTTATTGTATGAGATGATCATGTTTTGTAACGGAGTTATCGGCAACTGGCAGGAGCCATATGGTTGTCGCTTTATTGTATGCAGTGCAATCGCCTTGTAATTGCATTACTTTATCACTAAGCGGTAGCAATAGTCGTAGAAGCAATAGTTGGCGAGACGACAACGATGCTATGATTGAGATTGATACGTCTCCAACGTATCTATAATTTTTGATTGCTCCATGCTATATTATCTGCTGTTTTGGACTATATTGGGCTTTATTTTCCACTTTTATATTATTTTTGGGACTAACCTATTAACCGGAGGCCCAACCCAGAATTGCTGTTTTTTTTGCCTATTTCAGTGTTTCGAAGAAACGGAATATCAAACGGAGTCCAAACGGAATAAAATCTTCGGGAACGTGATTTTCTCACCGAACGTGATCCAGGAGACTTGGACCCTGCTCCAAGGAACAAAAGAGGCGGTCATGAGGGTGCCCCCCCAGGGCGCGCCCCTGCCTCATGGGCCCCTCGTTGCTCCTCCGACGTACTTCTTCCTCCTATGTATACACACGTACCCCCAAACGATAAGAACAGGAGCCAAAAACCTAATTCCACCACCGCAACTTTCTGTATCCACGAGATCCCATCTTGGGGCCTGTTCCGGAGCTCCGCCGGAAGAGGGCCGTCATCACGGAGGGCTTCTACATCATCCTAGCCCCTCCAATGAAGTGTGAGTAGTTTACCTCAGACCTTCGGGTCCATAGTTAGTAGCTAGATGGCTTCTTCTCTCTCTTTGAATCTCAATACAAAGTTCTCCCCCTCTCTTTTGGAGATCTATTCGATGTGATCTTCTTTTTGCGGTGTGTTTGTTGAGACCGATGAATTGTGGGTTTATGATCAAGTCTATCTATGAATAATATTTGAATCTTCTCTAAATTCTTTTATGTATGATTGGTTATCTTTGCAAGTCTCTTCGAATTATCCGTTTGGTTTGGCCAACTAGATTGGTAGTTCTTGCTATGGGAGAAGTGCTTAGCTTTGGGTTCGATCTTGCGGTGTCCTTACCCAGTGACAGAAGGGGCAGCAAGGCACGTATTGTATCGTTGCCATCGAGGATAACAAGATGGGGTTTATTTCATATTGCATGAATTTATCTCTCTACATCATGTCATCTTTCCTAAGGCATTACTCTGTTTTTAACTTAATACTCTAGATGCATGCTGGATAGCGGTTGATGAGTGGAGTAATAGTAGTAGATGCAGAATCGTTTCGATCTACTTGTCACGGATGTGATGCCTATATACATGATCATGCCTAGATATTCTCATAACTATGCTCAATTCTGTCAATTGCTCAACATTAATTTGTTCACCCACCATAGAATACTTATGCTCTTGAGAGAAGCCACTAGTGAAACCTATGGCCCCCGGGTCTATTCTCATCATATCAATCTCCATCACTTTAATCTTGCTTTGCTTTTTTACTTTGCTTTTACTTTTTACTTTGTATCTTTATACCAAAAATACCAAAAATATTATATCTATCAGATCTCACTCTCGTAAGTGACCGTGAAGGGATTGACAACCCCTAATCGTGTTGGTTGCGAGAAGCTATCGCTTTGTGCAGGTACGAGGGACTTGAGTGTGGGCTCCTACTGGATTGATACCTTGGTTCTCAAAAACTGAGAGAAATACTTACGCTACTCTGCTGCATCATCCCTTCCTCTTCGGGGAAAACCAACGCAAGGTCAAGACGTAGCAAGAAGGATTTCTGGCGCCGTTGCCGGGGAGTCTACGCAAAAAGTCAACATACCAAGTACCCATCGCAATCCCTGTCTCTCGCATTACATTATTTATCATTTGCCTGTCGTTTTCCTCTCCCCCAATTCACCCTTGCTGTTTTATTCGCCCCCTCTCTCTCTATCCTCCCTCTCTATTTGCCTCTTTTGCCCGTTTGTTTTTGTTTGCTCGTGTGTTAGATTGCTTGTTTGTCGCGATGGCTCAAGATACTACCAAATTGTGTGACTTCACCAATACCAATAATAATGATTTCCTTAGCACTCCGATTGCTCCTACCGATGCTGAATCTTGTGAAATTAATACTGCTTTGTTGAATCTTGTTATGAAAGATCAATTCGCCGGCCTTCCTAGTGAAGATGCCGCTACTCATCTGAACAGCTTCGTTGATTTATGTGATATGCAAAAGAAAAAAGATGTCAATAATGATGTCGTTAAATTGAAGCTATTTCCTTTTTCTCTTAGAGATTGTGCTAAAGCTTGGTTTTCGTCTTTGCCTAAGAATAGTATTGATTCATGGAACAAGTGCAAAGATGCTTTTATCTCTAAGTATTTTCCTCCCGCTAAGATCATCTCTCTTAGAAACGATATTATGAACTTTAAACAACTTGATCATGAACATGTTGCACAAGCTTGGGAGAGAATGAAATTAATGATACGTAATTACCCTACTCATGGTTTGAATTTGTGGATGATCATACAAATTTTTTATGCCGGATTGAATTTTGCTTCTAGAAATCTTTTAGATTCGGCCGCGGGAGGTACTTTTATGGAAATCACTTTAGGAGATGCTACTAAACTCCTAGATAATATTATGGTTAATTATTCTCAATGGCATACTGAAAGATCCTCTAATAAAAAAGTGCATGCGATAGAAGAAATCAATGTGTTGAGTGGAAAGATGGATGAACTTATGAAATTATTTGCTACTAAGAGTGTTCCTTTTGATCCTAATGATATGCCTTTGTCTACTTTGATAGAGAATAACAATGAATCTATGGATGTGAATTTTGTTGGTAGGAATAATTTTGGTAACAACGCTTATAGAGGGAATTTTAATCCTAGGCCATATCCTAGTAATCCTTCTAATAATTATGGGAATTCCTACAACAACTCTTATGGAAATTTTAATAGGATGCCCACTGAATTTGAGAATAGTGTTAAAGAGTTTATGAATTCACAAAAGAATTTTAGTGCTTTGCTTCAGGAGAAATTGCTTAAAGTTGATGATTTGGCTAGAAACATTGATAGAATTTCTCTTGAGGTTGATTCTTTAAAGCTTAGATCTATTCCTCCTAACCATGATATCAATGAGTCTCTCAAAGCCATGAGAATTTCCATTGATGAGTGCACGGAAAGAACCGCTAGGATGCGTGCTTCCAAAGATGCCTTTATTAAAGCGTGTTCTTCCAATTCCTATGAAAATCAAGATGAAGATCTAAAAGTTATTGATGTGTCTCCTATTAAATCTTTATTTTGCAATATGAATCTTGATGAAACTAAATATGATCTTCCTTTACCTAGAAGGCGTTCTAAAAATTCAGAGTATTTAGATCTTAATGATGAAATTGATGAAAGTGGGATTCAAAGAAATAAAAATCTATATGTTGCTAAACCCACTATATTGGATTTCAAGGAATTTAATTATGAAAGTTGTTCTTTAATTGATTGTATTTCCTTGTTGCAATCCGTGCTAAATTCTCCACATGCTTATAGTCAAAATAAAGCCTTCACCGAACATATTGTTGATGCCTTGATGCAATCGTACGAAGAAAAACTTGAGTTGAAAGTTTCTATCCCTAGAAAACTCTATTATGAGTGGGAACCAACTATTAAAATTAAAATTAAAGATCATGAGTTTTATGCTTTGTGTGATTTGGGTGCTAGTGTCTCTACTATTCCCAAGACTTTGTGTGATTTGCTAGATTTCCGTAATTTTGATGATTGCTCTCTAAACTTGCATCTTGGGGACTCCACTATTAAGAAACCTATGGGAAAAATTAATGATGTTCTTATTGTTGCAAATAGGAATTATGTGCCCGTAGATATAATTGTTCTTGATATAGATTGCAATCCTTCTTGCCCTATTATTCTTGGAAGACCTTTCCTTAGAACGGTTGGTGCGATTATTGATATGAAGGAAGGGAATATTAGATTTAAATTTCCATTAAAAAAGGGAATGGAACACTTTCCAAGAAAGAAAATAAAATTACCATATGAAACTATCATGAGAGCCACTTATGGATTGCCTACCAAAGATGGCAATCCCTAGATCTATCCTAGCTTTTATGCCTAGCTAGGGGCGTTAAACGATAGCGCTTGTTGGGAGGCAACCCAATTTTATTTTTTTCCTTGATTTTTGATCCTGCTTAGTAATAAATAAATTATTTAGCCTCTGTTTTGGTTTTTTGTGTTTAATTAGTGTTTGTGCCAAGTAGAACCGTTGGGAAGACTTGGGGAAAGTCTAGTTGAACTTGCTGTAAAAAACAGAAACTTTAGCGCTCACGAGAACTGCTGTAATTTTTATTTGAAGAGTGATATTTAGTTAATTATTTTTTCATATAATTAATAGATAAATTACTCACGTCCAGAAATTTATTTTAGAATTTTTGGGGTTCCAGATCTTGCGCTAGCTACATATTACTACAGACTGTTCTGTTTTTGACAGATTTTGTTTTTCGTGTGTTGTTTGCTTATTTTGATGAATCTATGGCTAGTAAAATAGTTTATAATCCATAGAGAAGTTGGAATACAGTAGGTTTAACACCAATATAAATAAATAATGAGTTCATTACAGTACCTTGAAGTGGTCTTTTGTTTTCTTTCGCTAACGGAGCTCACAAGTTTTCTATTTTGAGTTTTGTGTTGTGAAGTATTCAAGTTTTAGGTGAATTCTTTTGATGGATCATGGAACAAGGAGTGTCAAGAGCCTAAGCTTGGGGATGCCCATGTCACCCCCAAGATAATCCCCGGAAGGCATCCCCTCTTTCGTCCACTTCCATCGGTAATTTACTTGTAGGTATATTTTTATTCACCAACATGATATGTGTTTTGCTTGGAGCGTCTTGTATTATTTGTGCCTTTGTGTCTTGTATGCCACAATAATCCTTGTTGTACACACCTTTTGAGAGAGCCAACATGAATTAAAATTTGATAGAATACTCTATGTGCTTCACTTATATCTTTTGAGCTAAGTAGTTTTGCTCTATGTGCTTCACTTATATCTTTTGAGATAAGTAGTTTTGCTCTATGTGCTTCACTTATATCTTTTGAGATAGATAATTTTGCTCTATGTGCTTCACTTAGATCTTTTAGGGCACGGTGGTGGATTTGTTTTAAAGAAACTATTGATCTCTCATGCTTCACTTAAATTATTTTGAGAGTCTCTTAATAGCATGGTAATTTGCTTAATAACAATATGCTTGGTATTCCAGACTTGTGAAACTTTCTTTTGAGTGTGTTGAATACTAAGAAAATATTGAAGCATGATAATTGTTTTGGGATATGGAGGTGATAATATTAAAGTCATGCTAGTTGAGTAGTTGTGAATTTAAAGAATACTTGTGTTAAAGTTTGTGATTCCCGTAGCATGCACATATGCTGAACTGTTATGTAACGAAGTCGGAGCATGATTTATTTATTGATTGTCTTCCTTATGGGTGGCGGTCAGGGACGAGTGATGGTCTTTTCCTACCAATCTATCCCCCTAGGAGCATGCGCGTAATACTTTGCTTTGATAACTTCTAGATTTTTCCAATAAGTATATGAGTTCTTTATGACTAATGTTGAGTCCATGGATTATACGCACTCTCACCCTTCCACCTTTGCTAGCCTCTCTAATACCGCGCACCTTTCGTCGGTATCATACACCTACCATATAACTTCCTCAAAACAGCCACCATACCTACCTATTATGGCATTTCCATAGCCATTCCGAGATATATTGCCATGCAACTTTCCACCATCTAGTTCATCATGACACATTCATCATTGTCATATTGCTTAGCATGATCATGTAGTTGACATAGTATTTGTGGCAAAGCCATCGTTCATAATTTCTTCATACTTGTCACTCTTGATTCATTGCATATCCCGGTACACCGCCGGAGGCATCCATATAGAGTCATACTTTGTTTTAGAATCGAGTTGTAAATAAATAAAAGTGTGATGATCATCATTCAATAGAGCATTGTCCCAATAATAAAAAAAGAGAAAGGCCAAAGAAAAAAAGAAGGCCCAAAACAAAAATAAAAAAAATAAAAAGGGGCAATGCTACTATCCTTTTTTCCAAACTTGTGCTTCAAAGTAGCACCATGATATAGCGAGTCTCATATATTGTGCTTCAAAGTAGCACCATGTTCTTCATATAGAGAGTCTCATATGTTGTCACTTTAATATACTAGTGGGAATTTTACATTACAGAACTTGGCTTGTATATTCCAATGACGGGCTTCCTCAAATTGCCCTAGGTCTTCATGAGCAAGCAAGTTGGATGCACACCCACTAGTTTCTTTTGTTGAGCTTTCATACATTTATAGCTCTAATGCATCTGTTGCATGGCAATCCCTACTCACTCACATTGATATCTATTGATGGGCATCTCCATAGCCCGTTGATAAGCCTAGTTGATGTGAGATTATCTTCCCCTCCTTTTTGTCTTCTCCACAACCACCATTCTATTCCACCTATAGTGTTATATCCATGGCTCATGCTCATGTATTGCGTGAAGATTGAAAAAGTTTTGAAAAAGTTAGAGTATGAAACAATTGCTTGACTTGTCATCGGGGTTGTGCATGATTTGAATACTTTGTGTGGTGAAGATGGAGCATAGCCATACTTTATGATTTTGTAGGGATAACTTTCTTTGGCCATGTTATTTTGACAAGACATAATTGCTTTGTTAGTATGCTTGAAGTATTATTATTTTTATGTCAATATAAACTTTTGTCTTGAATCTTTCTAATCTGAATATTCATACCACAATTAAGAAGATTTGCATTGAAATTATGCCAAGTAGCACTCCGCATCAAAAATTCTCTTTTTATCATTTACCTACTCGAGGACGAGAAGGAATTAAGCTTGGGGATGCCTGATACGTCTCCAACGTATCTATAATTTTTGATTGCTCCATGCTATGTTATCTACTGTTTTGGACTATATTGGGCTTTATTTCCCACTTTTATATTATTTTTGGGACTAACCTATTAACCGGAGGCCCAGCCTAGAATTGCTATTTTTTTGCCTATTTCAGTGTTTTGAAGAAACGGAATATCAAACGGAGTCCAAACGGAATAAAATCTTCGGGAACGTGATTTTCTCACCGAACGTGATCCATGAGACTTGGACCCTGCTGCGAGGAACAAAAGAGGTGGTCACGAGGGTGGGGGGCGCCCCCCCTAGGGCGTGCCCCTGCCTCGTGGGCCCCTCGTTGCTCCTCCGGCGTACTTCTTCCTCCTATATATACACACGTACCCCCAAACGATCAGAACAGGTGCCAAAAACCTAATTCCACCGCCGCAACTTTCTGTATCCACGAGATCCCATCTTGGGGCCTGTTCCGGAGCTCCGCCGGAAGAGGGCCGTCATCACGGAGGGCTTCTACATCATACTAGCCCCTCCGATGAAGTGTGAGTAGTTTACCTCAGACCTTCGGGTCCATAGTTAGTAGCTAGATGGCTTCTTCTCTCTCTTTGAATGTAGCGACCCGACCCGAATGGGTCAAGTCTCTGTGCTTAAGTGTCATCCCTGGATCGGTATGCTGACACACACAGTACTCGAGGATTTATAACAGAGGTAAATCACATGTATAAAATAACATAGATACTATTACCTCAATCCAAAATAGCGGAAGTAACAAGGTTGTGGATTCCCATCAACACCAACGGCAAAGTTGAGTGTAGAAATCGTAACCCTAACTTATCACTTACTCATCGTAAGATAATCCTGCCACATGAGACGTTGCAGCCACAGAGGGTCAGTACATTGAATGTACAGGCAAATTCACACCATAGAGAATGATGAATAAAGACTATCACTACATGCATATTTGGCTGGTGGAAAAAGCTCTATGGTTATAAGGTTTTTGCGTAAAGCAAATTTTTCCCTACTACAAAGGAATACATTTTAATTAACTATCATGGTGGTTGTTGAACATTGAGAATGGTTGACAGCATTCTCAATCCCAATTAAGTAACATCATTAAAACCCAACAATATTCATTTAAAGTAACATGATGAGATCAACAGGATCATCCAAGAACTAGATACTCAAGATGTCCATAACCGGGGACACGGCTAATCATGATTAGTCTGTACACTCTGCAGAGGTTTGCGCACTTTTCCCCACAAGACTCGATCTCCTCCGTTGGTTTTCTCGCACTACATGGTGTTTGAGAAACGGATGACCGAGACATAGCCTTTCAGAAGTGCTAGCACCTTACGTTGGATAGACCGGTACACCTACTTTCCCCTACATCTGCTAGTCTACCCTGTAAGAGTTCGCACGACTTAATCAACTATGCCAGAGCCCATAATGGCTTGTGGCTGCACACGGAAGTTTCTAGTATGAATAATCTCATGATCCCTTTGAGCCTGGGTGGCGGACCGTAGGATGATCACACGGTATATCCCCGGGATCTCCTAGGACAACACTGGTATATCCCCAGGTGTCCGGGCAAGTCCACTGGTATATCCCCAGGGTGCCCCTAGCAATCCACCCAGATGTGTATTCAAGTTGCCACCTTAAGTTGAACCATTAAATAACAATCTCACATCTGTCATGGATTTCACTCATACCCAAACCACGTCTACGAGCATAGCATGGCAATATAAGCATAACGTAAAAGTAACTCCCAAGGTCTGAATGCAGGGCAATAGGTTCCTACCTCATCAACTACTTCCCAATACCCACAATTTAATTAGATCCTAATCATGCAATGTTTGAGGTTTGATCTAATGCAATAAAAACTGGGTATGAAAGAGGTATGATCAAAGTGTGAACTTGCCTGCAATGTTGATGAAGATGATTCACACTCAAAATCTTGATAGATCTACTCGTCACACTCCGGTCAATCTATCGTAAGCAAGCAATAGTAACCACACATAAGCAATCACTCAAAGTATCAGAAAGAACGAAGAAGACGATTCAGAAACATCAAAACCAAGCAAATAACTCTTGCAACATAAAACAACTTCTAACAGTACCAAAATTATGTGAATTTGGCCTTATTAGAAGGTTTAGGTCAAGAGCTTCGATTTGCAAAAAGAATCAACTCAAACGGAGCTACGAAACTCAAGTTATGATCAAACGAAGTTTGAATTCAAATCTGGTCTAATTCAAAATTTAAAATTTTCAAAAACAGGTTTTAGTTGGATTACTGGATAGAGGAGATCGTAACGAAGAAGTGGGTGTTGGTTTCATTGGATTTGGATAAACGAGTAGAAAGTAGTGATCGTTTGAAAACTAGGGGCCAATCTATAAATAATTATATTCACGGATAGGTCCTTAACGTAAAATAAGCAGAAAAAGAAAAAAACATACTGAGCGAACGCTCACTTTCTAACTCTAACCAGCGAATGTTCTCTAAAAACAAAACGAAACAAAAAACAGAAAGATCTAGATCGTTGGATCCAGATCCAACGGACAAGAGGCGGCGATTACCGCGGCGATCACCGGAGTCGGGGAGGACGACGGCGGCGGCTTCGGCGTTTGAATGGGGAGGTGGCTCCGGTGGCTCTCCGGCTCGGGCGTCACCACCAGAAGGAGCGGGCGACGAGGCGGAGACGAGGGAGGCGGCAGCTCCGGTCGAGGGCGACGGGATGGTGTGGGGCGACGGCGGCGGATCTCGTCGGAGCTCGAACTCCGGCGAGTGCGGGCGGTGGCTGCAAACAGCGCGGAGGCGGCTCGGCTTCAAGCGGCGAGATGCGGGAGAGAGAGGGGTGTCCGGGCGGCGGCTTTATAGGAGGAGGGGAGGCACGGTGGCGTGGGGAAGGGGCGGCCGGTGACGGGGTGGCGCCGGACTCCAGGAGGAGTCCCGGTCGGGGACGACGGGCGAGGCGGCGCGGAGCTGGGCCTTGGCCTGGCTTCGGCTGGGCCGGCCCAGTGGGCGAGGAGGGTTTTTTTTTATAAACATTTTTTTAGAGAACAAAAATAATAAAAACAAAAATAACTAAAATATTATATAGGCATATAATATATCAAAATTTTCAGAAAAAGATTTTCTACACGGTGAACATTTTCCTAGCATTAAATAAAATACACACAAATTCTAATAATTCAAAGAGTGCTACTGGTCTAATAAAATCCAACAAAAATCAATTTAAAAAATACCAAATGATTTCAAATTAATTTTTCTCCAATTTTCTAATGTAGGGAATCATGTTACCCTAATTTCCATATATTTTATTTTTGGAGGAAAATAATTTGAATAAAACTCAAATAAATCCAAATTGAAAATAAATTCAAAAGAACATTGAATTTAATTCTTTGAAACTCCCAACTCATATTTCATATAATTTGAAGAAGTCATTTTATCTTCTCTCATGAAAATCATTGAGTTGCATAAAGTTTCAGAATTGGAAATATTTTCAACAACCCTTTTCATTTAATTTAAATGGAAGAAGTCATGTCATCTTCTCTCTAGGATTTTGGGTTGAAAAGAATTTGAATTCGCGGAGATCAGAAAGCAAATATGAAAGTTTGGGAAAGTCCTTTTATTCCCTCTCATTTAACTTTCAAAAGTTTCGAATTCACTCACTTTCAGTCAATCAATCAAATCTATCTATTTATTATAACATTCCAAAATTTAGACTTTTGGGATGTTACAAACCTACCACCCTTAAATGAATCTCGTCCTCGAGATTCGGAGAGGCTAGAAAGAAAAAGGTTAGGGTTTGGGGGGTCTCCTCAGAATCCATCGATCATCACAAGGGTCTGAGGTGCTACCACCCTTAGAAACATTGTTACGGTTCCATCAAAACTCATATACCCCATCCTTATTCTTGACACTGTCGGGCTTCTCAGATCCTCGAGAAAATTCCTTCTCTGAGCTTTTCAGGCAGTGGTAATACCTTTTACTCAATTCTTCTGTCATTTCATCTTGGTAAGGTTATTTCGAGACTGGGTCTTCTTAGTTGACGGGTCTGGCGCCATTAATAAACAACTATCGATATCTCATGGTGGTCAACCATTTATGGTTTGTCCTGCAGGAAATGGGTCTGGGTTGATCCTCACCGTATAACATATGATTGGCAGCAACTGCCTTGTACAAGGGAAAAATACTTATACCATTCTAAGTTTAAACAGGGTTTTGATCGTCGTCTCTTTACTATAGGTAAGTCACTCAGATTTACCATCCCATATAGCAAGGCGAATAATAAGAGTAAGTCGGTATGGTGATCAATCCATCTCGCACCCAAATCATTACCCTGTATATGCTTTAGTGAATCTCGCATTCTAACACTCGGTCATCCTCACAAGCATTGCAGAATTTCTCTCGTCGACGAACTGGGTTCAGATAAATCCATGGATTCTGCAAGCCAAACAATCATCTAGCGTTACTTCACCACTCTCAGGTTTGTGTAAACTCCTATAAGACCGTCTATCGATAAACGTCGTATCTTCCGCCGGGGTTTTTCCTTCAGCAAAATGTGCTTGCTTCTTGGCAGGTCATGGGGCTTGTGGGTTATGGCCCATCTCATCACTTGTAGTCCTTGAACTTGCAATCGGGCAACCAATCATTATTCCAACTTCCAACTTCCTAGTATTCTTAAATCCATCCAATTGTACTGTCTTCCTTCCTTCTATTGGCACCAAACTAGGACATGATTACTCAGACTCATCATGGAATTTCCATTGATCCATATTTCTGACATCATACCTCCTTTATATCCAATAGTAATTTATCTCTCCATCCTCGTGGGATATCCCTCATACCGAGATAAAAACTTATACTTATGAAGTCCATATTCCTCTTCGTGGAACATCATTATCCTTTCCAGGGTCAAGCGTCCTTGCAAGGGAATATTGGCCATCTCTGCATGGCACTTCTTCAATTGGGAAACGTGAAACACATCATGAACTCCTAACAGTCCTTCGGGTGACTCCATCTTGTTGGCCACTTCTCTCATACGCTCCAAAACTCTGTATGTCCTACAAATCTTGGGGCAATTTTTTTTAACTCCTCGCAGATGGGTCACACGAAGACATGCTCTGTCTCCAATTTCATAGACTTCCTCCTTGAGTTTTTGAGTCTACATAACTCTTCTGTCTGGACTGAGCTACCTTCAGTCTATCTTGAATCAACTTAACATTCTCTTCTGACTCCTTGATCACTTTTGGTCCAACAACTGACGGTCTCCAACTTCATCCCACACACTCTTGGGGTATCACACATATCGAGACAAAACTCATATTCATTTTGTCCGAAATCCACTCAGTGGAGTATCCTTATCTTTTCCAAGAGTCAAGGGTTCTTATAGGGTACTACCACCCTTAAAATGCACAAATCTTCCATAGACCATATTTCTCATATCCTTGAAAACGGTCAACATCCTTCTTCATAGAGTAACAACTCATAAAATCCATATCAGTACCAACACTGCTAACTTTATTAATTCTCAAATCATTACAATCTCCTGTTTTTCCATTACATGCCTCAACTCAACACCTCAATTTAAAGGAAAATGTTCCCACTACTACTACTACTACTATATTTCTTCTATTACAAACTCAACTATTTATCACAAGTCTCCTTCTCCGTCGGACAATCTCTGGCAAAGTGCCCTGCTTCATTACAACGGAAACATATTACTTCTGACAGGTTTCGAGGTTTCCTTGTGATTACGTAGCCTACTTGGGTCCTTGGCTTCCTTTTTGGGCAATTGCTGAGGTAGTGCCCTGACTCCTTGCACTTATAACAGGTGACATGACTCAGATCCTTCCTGGATTCCAATCTACTTCTCTTTCTGGACTTTTCCATTCCCATCAGAGCTTCTTCTTCCAGTGGGTCATACTCTACTTCCTCTGTCGGGAATTCTACTAAATCCCCATTCAAACAATTCTGGGAGATGTGTCCTTCTTCTCCACATGAATAGCATGACTTGGTGCAGGGTTTAATTGGCTCTTCTTTGGGTGTGTCCTCCACATCTTCCTTCATCACAGGTTCTTCTAAACTTTCCATAAGGGCTCCTCTCGTTGCTTCTTTCTTCTGCTGGATGGTTCTTTGTACCATGGGGTAAATGTGACACTGAGCAGGGTAGTGGGTAGTCCCTTCACACAAGAAACAAGTGATCTGCCTAGTTGGACATTCTTCAGCTGGGTGACTTCCTTCACAATTAGGGCATTCATCCTTGTGTTCTTTATGGGTGTGTCCGATTTCTCCACAAATCTTGCATGCATAAGGTTTCTTCGTATCCTTTCCATAAGGCTTCAACTTCTGGGACACAAACCGAGACTTTGACAAAGTCAACTTAAATTCTTTCCAAGTGGTTACTCCTTGCCATCCATTGATGGTTTGGTACATCCTCCACCAAGTAGCAGCACCTCTTTCAAAGGACTGAAGAGCATGCTGGGTCATATTATTTCCAACTACAGGGTTATTCTCCATGTGATCCTCCATGTTCTGAATCCATCGGTCTGTCTCCAATTGACTCATCGGTCCAGAAAATACAAGCTCATCTCCATTCATCCTCTATTGGGTCCAAGGGTTTTGGGGTGAGATAAGAGGGATAGAGAGGGATACACACAATACAAACAAAAGTTTTGAAAAGACAGATTTTATTGTGGCTGTCGGAAAAAAAACATCAAACAAATGACAGCTCACAAACGTCGCATCTAACGTAGGTATATAACAGGGGTTTGGTCTTCTAAAGGTCAATAAATCTTCAACGTCTCCAAATTCTTCAAGCCTTGTTCATGCCTCCAATGGCTTCTTCCGATCATGCTTGTCCTTCTCAAGTTCTTTGCCAGATCATCTCTGTTGACGTGAAATCTCTCGTGACATCCTTTAATATTCCGGAGTTGAATTTCAACTTCTGGTTTCAACATCCTTCACATGAACCATGGTCATACTGTCCTTCAGTTCCTGACAATCTCCTGTATCTCAAGGTTTTACTTCTCTAGTTTGGCTGCTTTCAACTTCTGGTCTTAAGTTCTTCACGAAATGCTTCCTTATCAATTAATGCTTCTTTTAGGTCCATCTTAACTTCTTGATGTAACACTCCAGATCCTGGTGATACACCGGCTAAGGTTAAAACTTCATCTTGCTGATAGGTGCTCCATCAGCCTTCTACCATTTAATCCTTCCATGCATATGCATGCTTAACTCAGCACGGTGACAATAGCATCAGCGGGCGATAACCTCATGGATAGTTGTGGTTGTTCTCTTGTCATTTCCATGAGCTATCTCTCCATAGTTGATATCTCCTGTCTTAGGGTTTTCCTTGACAAATCCTTGAGTTCTTAACTCTACATGCTCCGGTCTTTCTCCAACACACCTTGATCTCGGGCATTGACAACTTCCATAGTCTGCCAAGTTCCATAAGGATAGCATTCCTAGGTCATACAAATCTGGGGATTCTTCAGAGCCATCCAATTCTCCTAGTCTTCAGAGTCTTCAACAGCTGTAGTTTCCTTTATCATAATGTATGGTAAAATCCTCTTCATTCCGAATGGTCTTACTTGTCTGATATCCTATACTTCTTGGAGTGGTCTCATCAGTCGAATCTTCGAGTGGTCAAAAGGGGAAAGGGGTATGGTCTCACTAAAAGGGAATATTTGAATAAACTCAGAAGAGAAGAGAGGTAAAAGATTTTTTTTTTGAAGGGGAAAGTTGTAGAGAAATATCTTTGCTATGGGCGCCAGTTTCTAGGGTCACGTCCTACAGTCAACATGTGCTCTGATACCATCTTGTAGCGACCCGACCCGAATGGGTCAAGTCTCTGTGCTTAAGTGTCATCCCTGGATCGGTATGCTGACACACACAGTACTCGAGGATTTATAACAGAGGTAAATCACATGTATAAAATAACGTAAATACTATTACCTCAATCCAAAATAGCGGAAGTAACAAGGTTGTGGATTCCCATCAACACCAACGGCAAAGTTGAGTGTAGAAATCGTAACCCTAACTTATCACTTACTCGTCGTAAGATAATCCTGCAACATGAGACGTTGCAGCCACAGAGGGTCAGTACATTGAATGTACTGGCAAATTCACACCATAGAGAATGATGAATAAAGACTATCACTACATGCATATTTGGCTGGTGGAAAAAGCTCTATGGTTATAAGGTTTTTGCGTAAAGCCAATTTTTCCCTACTGCAAAGGAATAAATTTTATTAACTATCATGGTGGTTGTTGAACATTGAGAATGGTTGACAGCATTCTCAATCCCAATTAAGTAACATCATTAAAACCCAACAATATTCATTTAAAGTAACGTGATGAGATCAACAGGATAATCCAAGAACTAGATACTCAAGATGTCCATAACCGGGGACACGGCTAATCATGATTAGTTTGTACACTCTGCAGAGGTTTGCGCACTTTTCCCCACAAGACTCGATCTCCTCCGTTGGTTTTCTCGCACTACATGGTGTTTGAGAAACGGATGACCGAGACATAGCCTTTCAGAAGCGCTAGCACCTTACGTTGGATAGACCGGTACACCTACTTTCCCCTACATCTGCTAGTCTACCCTGTAAGAGTTCGCACGACTTAATCAACTATGCCAGAGCCCATAATGGCTTGTGGCTGCACACGGAAGTTTCTAGTATGAATAATCTCATGATCCCTTTGAGCCTGGGTGGCGGACCGTAGGATGATCACACGGTATATCCCCGGGATCTCCTAGGACAACACTGGTATATCCCCAGGTGTCCGGGCAAGTCCACTGGTATATCCCCAGGGTGCCCCTAGCAATCCACCCAGATGTGTATTCAAGTTGCCACCTTAAGTTGAACCATTAAATAACAATCTCACATCTGTCATGGATTTCACTCATACCCAAACCACGTCTACGAGCATAGCATGGCAATATAAGCATAACGTAAAAGTAACTCCCAAGGTTTGAATGCAGGGCAATAGGTTCCTACCTCATCAACTACTTCCCAATACCCACAATTTAATTAGATCCTAATCATGCAATGTTTGAGGTTTGATCTAATGCAATAAAAACTGGGTATGAAAGAGGTATGATCAAAGTGTGAACTTGCCTGCAATGTTGATGAAGATGATTCGCACTCAAAACTCTTGATAGATCTACTCGTCACACTCCGGTCAATCTATCGTAAGCAAGCAATAGTAACCACACATAAGCAATCACTCAAAGTATCAGAAAGAACGAAGAAGACGATTCGGAAACATCAAAACCAAGCAAATAACTCTTGCAACATAAAACAACTTCTAACAGTACCAAAATTATGTGAATTTGGCCTTATTAGAAGGTTTAGGTCAAGAGCTTCGATTTGCAAAAAGAATCAACTCAAACGGAGCTACGAAACTCAAGTTATGATCAAACGAAGTTTGTATTCAAATCTGGTCTAATTAAAAATTTAAAATTTTCAAAAACAGGTTTGAGTTGGAATACTGGATAGAGGAGATCGTAATGAAGAAGTGGGCGTTGGTTTCATTGGATTTGGATAAACGAGTAGAAAGTAGTGATCGTTTGAAAACTAGGGGCCAATCTGTAAATAATTATATTCACGGATAGGTCCTTAACATAAAATAAGCAGAAAAAGAAAAAAACCTACTGAGAGAACGCTCACTTTCTAACTCTAACCAGCGAACGTTCTCTAAAAAAACAAAACGAAACAAAAAAAACAGAAAGATCTGGATCGTTGGATCCAGATCCAACGGATGGGAGGCGGCGGTTACCGCGGCGATCACCGGAGTCGGGGAGGACGACAGCGGCGGCTTCGGCGTTTGAACAGGGAGGCGGCTCCGGTGGCTCTCCGGCTCGGGCGTCACCACCAGAAGGAGCGGGTGACGAGGCGGAGATGAGGGAGGCGGCAGCTCCGGTCGAGGGCGACGGGACGGTGCGGGGCGACGGCGGCGGATCTCGTCGGAGCTCGAACTCCGGCGAGTGCGGGCGGTGGCTGCAAACGGCACGGCGGCGGCTCGGCTTCGAGCGGCGAGATGCGGGAGAGAGAGGGGTGTCCGGGCGGCGGCTTTATAGGAGGAGGGGAGGCACGGTGGCGTGGGGAAGGGGCGGCCGGTGACGGGGCGGCGCCGGACTTCGGGAGGAGTCCCGGTCGGGGACGACGGGCGAGGCGGCGCGGAGCTGGGCCTTGGCCTGGCTTCGGCTGGGCCGGCCCAGTGGGCGAGGAGGGTTTTTTTTATAAACATTTTTTTTCAGAGAACAAAAATAATAAAAACAAAAATAACTAAAATATTATATAGGCATATAATATATCAAAATTTTCAGAAAAAGATATTCTACACGATGAACATTTTCCTAGCATTAAATAAAATACACAAAAATTCTAATAATTCAAAGAGTGCTACTGGTCTAATAAAATCCAATAAAAATCAATTTAAAAAATACCAAATGATTTCAAATTAATTTTTCTCCAATTTTCTAATGTAGGGAATCATGTTACCCTAATTTCCATATATTTTATTTTTGGAGAAAAATAATTTGAATAAAACTCAAATAAATCCAAATTGAAAATAAATTCAAAAGAACTTTGAATTTAATTCTTTGAAACTCCCAACTCATATTTCATATAATTTGAAGAAGTCATTTTATCTTCTCTCATGAAAATCATTGAGTTGCATAAAGTTTCAGAATTGGAAATATTTTCAAATGAAATTCAAATATTTTCAACAACCCTTTTCATTTAATTTAAATGGAAGAAGTCATGTCATCTTCTCTCTAGGGTTTTGGGTTGAAAAGAATTTGAATTCATGGAGATCAGAAAGCAAATATGAAAGTTTGGGAAAGTCCTTTTATTCCCTCTCATGTAACTTTCAAAAGTTTCGAATTCACTCACTTTCAGTCAATCAATCAAACAATCAATCAAATCTATCTATTTATTATAACATTCCAAAATTTAGAATTTTTGGATGTTACATTGAATCTCAATACAAAGTTCTCCCCCTCTCTTGTGGAGATCTATTCGATGTAATCTTCTTTTTGCGGTGTGTTTGTTGAGACCGATGAATTGTGGGTTTATGATCAAGTCTATCTATGAATAATATTTGAATCTTCTCTGAATTCTTTTATGTATGATTGGTTATCTTTGCAAGTCTCTTCGAATTATCCGTTTGGTTTGGCCAACTAGATTGGTAGTTCTTGCGATGGGAGAAGTGCTTAGCTTTGGGTTCGATCTTGCAGTGTCCTTACCCAGTGACAGAAGGGGCAACAAGGCACGTATTAAATCGTTGCCATCGAGGATAACAAGATGGGGTTTATTTCATATTGCATGAATTTATCTCTCTACATCATGTCATCTTGCTTAAGGCGTTACTCTATTTTTAACTTAATACTCTAGATGCATGATGGATAGCGGTCGATGAGTGGAGTAATAGTAGTAGATGCAGAATCGTTTCGATCTACTTGTTATGGACGTGATGCCTATATACATGATCATGCCTAGATATTCTCATAACTATGCTCAATTCTGTCAATTGCTCAACAGTAATTTGTTCACCCACCGTAGAATACTTATGCTCTTGAGAGAAGCCACTAGTGAAACCTATGGCCCCCGGGTCTATTCTCATCGTATCAATATCCATCGCTTTAATCTTGCTTTGCTTTTTTACTTTGCTTTTACTTTTTACTTTGCATCTTTATACCAAAAATACCAAAAATATTATATCTATCAGATCTCACTCTTGTAAGTGACCTGAAGGGATTGACAACCCCTAATCGCGTTGGTTGCGAGTAGCTATTGCTTTGTGCAGGTACGAGGGACTTGAGAATGGGCTCCTACTGGATTGATACCTTGGTTCTCAAAAACTGAGGGAAATACTTACGCTACTCTGCTGCATCATCCCTTCCTCTTCGGGGAAAACCAACGCAAGCTCAAGACGTAGCAGAGATCAAGGTGTCGCGCCGGTGATGATGGTGATCATGACGGTGCTTTGGAGATGGAGATCAAAGGCACAAGATGATGATGGCCATATCATATCACTTATATTGATTGCATGTGATGTTTATCCTTTATGCATCTTATTCTGCTTTGTTTGACGGTAGCATTATAAGATGATCTCTCACTAAATTTCAAGGTAAAAGTGTTGTCCCTGAGTATGTTGTAAGTGCATCTAGTGCCCCTTAGTGATTTTGGTATATTGAAGACTTATAGGTTAAGGCACTAATGTGTTTTTAAGTGTACACAGGTCTATAAGTCTATGAGGAGTTTGATATTTACAGAGAAAGTCGACCCCTAAAATGAAGTTCTTCGACTGAAGACTTTGGATTTCTGAAGACTTTGAAAGTGAAGAAATTGGTGCAATCCTGAAGACTTGGTATTCATCCGAGGAACATGAAGCGTGAAGACTTTTGTTTTCATAGTTTCATTTTCTCTTTCTTGAGTCATAGGAAACACCGTACTATTAAAGAGGGTCGAGGAAATACTAATGAAAAATTTCCATGTGATGCTCAACTCAAAATCCTACACCTACCAATCCCTTCGAGTGAAGCCATTGGAAATCTCATACAGTTCAGTCATATCCTTCAGTGATAGATACGAAGTTCTTCTGGTCTCTGAGGAATTTGTTCTGACTGAGGAGTTAGGAATTCGCCAGTGTGGATTACCTACACACTGAGGAACATGATAGCCCTGAGGAATTTGATACTCAAATTTCCAACCGTTGTTGTGCCTTGTGCCAGCTGTCCCAAAATATCTACCCACCTAATGGTCATATCGTTGAAGGGCATTTATGTCTTATCATGTCGGGCTGCTCCCTAGGCTATAAATAGCCGCCCCTACAACCACTAGCTGTTTGGCTGCTCCGAGAGAAACTGACACTTGTCATTTGAGAGCATCGCATCCTCCGAGGACTTTCAGCGAAAATCGTCAAGTGAGGAAAACCCAAACCCAAACACCTAAAAACCCCAAGTGATTGAGCATCACTGAAGAGATTGATCCTGCGTGGATCTGACGCTTGTTACCTTTGAAGACTGTGCTTCTTCCAGACGGTTAGGCGTCAAGGTCTAGAGCATCCAAGAGGAATTGTGGATTGCCGAGTGACCAAGTTTGTGAAGGTTCAAAAGT